>NW_025938864.1:0-1004 GCF_000764305.2 Hyalella azteca | reverse complement strand
TGAGGGGCAGACTAAGGAATGAGGGGAAGACTGGGGGATTGAGGGACTCGGCTTATCCAGCGCCTTTCATTCCGTTTATGCTCTGCCATTCATTCCTTTCCATCATCACATTTGCTTCTTGCGTTACATTCAATATGCATGCACATTCTGTGTATTAATATGCCTACGCATTCAACGTATTAAAATGCAAACACATACTATCAATAACTTATCAAATGTCTGCATAAGATATTCTACGGAAAAAATTGTGTGAAGGAGAAAAGGGGAAATATTTCCAATTTCTCTGGGTACACGTAGTGAATTTTATATTGGAAACACATTTTTTGCAGTTGCAGGAAGTTTCATAATGTGCGCTGCAAGGTATGTTTTCAATTTAACTATGCACGCACGTTTTATATATGCAAGTTTTCTGATCATAAATTTAGTTTTGAATTACAGTCTTCCTTGTATTCATCGCCTTCTTATCGTATTTTCTAGTCGTACTCTTGAACAAATGGGGTAACTGACTAACTGCTCCTCCTCGGCCAGGGTGCGATCACGGCATCATCATGCTGCCATCCTATACTGACCCTAACTTACGGCCAATTGATATATAAATAAGACGTTATAGTTAGACAGTGAGATGATTATTCGCATGATTTATCGTATCATAGCTTTTAATGATGCATGTTGGCTGACTGGCTCCAGGTCTCACTCCTCTACGGTTGGCCATCGCACTGACTATTCATTTTATTTCAGTTTGCGCTGCAATTTCAGGAAGTGAAGTTTTCTATGATGATCGCAAGCAAAAAATTCGAGGGCATACACTGCTGTTCCTGTTTTGACCAGAGGGCGCGGCAATAGGTTCGGCAATGAAAGAAATTAATATGAGATAAAAGAAGCAACGAATTAACGGCGACAAGATATTATAATATTTGACAAGGCAAGTGTATCCTGAAATGGTCTTGTATTTAAGCCAGGCTTTGCTCGCCATCACAACAGCGGCGCCCCGCGTCACCGCGGCA
>NW_025938863.1:0-390 GCF_000764305.2 Hyalella azteca | reverse complement strand
TTTTAAACTATATGGTGTCAACTTTAAACTTATAGTTAAGGAAAATAGGCCGTTAAGTTGTAACCAATCGGACTACCTGAATATTTAGATCTCAATAATAAGGGCACATTTTCAACAAGAGTGTTGGCTCCACTGCAGAAATTAAATAACACAGATACATTTCAGCATTGACACAGCTCAGCGTTGACACATCTCAGCGTTGACGCAATTTCATCATTGACACATTTCATTAGTGGCACATTGTACTATTATGTATTATCTTATGTTGAACTGTTATCTAACTCTATCTCTCAGAAAAATACCAACCTCATGTAATATGGTCTGTAATTTATCCTTTTGTAATGCACAGAACTGTGCAATACTTTTATTGTGGTCACCTCGTGATTCTCT
>NW_025938862.1:0-401 GCF_000764305.2 Hyalella azteca | reverse complement strand
GCAGTGCCTATAGATGTTGTTACAGTGAGAATTGACCCGTGTACTAGAACGCGGGTGACTTCAATAATTTATTGATACAAGTCATATTTTTTCAGAAGATCTGTCAATTGTTTGTTTTAAATTCATTTGGTTCGTAGGATAAATTTGAATAAATTAGTCAAATTAGTCTAAAATGCCCATTTCTTTGCATGTATGTTTATTAATGTTCATATGAAACATGACTTTGGTAAGGATTGAGGAATTTCATCTGTAAATAAATAAATAATATTCATATTCATGTATAAGTAAATGCTTTCATTAGAGTCAAAATACAACCAGGCCCCTCAGGTGCTCTCAAATTGAGGGCACTTCAACTTGAGAGCACCTGAGTTCAAGTTGAGGGCACTTCAACTTGAGGGCAC
>NW_025938861.1:0-1283 GCF_000764305.2 Hyalella azteca | reverse complement strand
GTATAGGAGCATTATGATGAGTGGATCTAACGCACGTGATATGAACCATGGTTGAACTACACTGAGAGAAATGGGCGGGTCTGGATGACCCACTTTGATGAGTCAACCGCGTCCGAAAATCGATGCACTTTTTTGACTCAATTGCCCCATTTGTGGGTCATACTGACCCATTAAATTTCAAGCATGACTCACTTGTGGCGTTAAATCGCTCTGACGCTCAGATGCTAACTAAGTATCCATGCTACGGGTGGCGTCATAGGGGATTTGACGTCACAAGTGAGTCATGCCTGGAATTTAATGGGTCAGTATGACCCACAAATGGGGCAAGTGAGTCAAAAAAGTGCATCGATTTTCGGACGCGGTTGACTCATCAAAGTGGGTCATCCAGACCCGCCCATTTCTCTCAGTGTAGTATAGGGTGGCACTGGCCCATGAGAAGCTCATTTTTGCGGATGTAGTTTTTTCTTCGCCTGTGACGTCACTGATCTCAGTGACGTCGCTGGCATCAACCATTCACTGAAATGCGTTCAAACCAGTCAACCAATCCGTCATGGGAATGACAGGATTGTTTACGTTTCTCGATCTGAGTGACGTAAAAAGAAAGCTGTACAGAAAGGCGGATATCCTCGTGGGTCAAACTTGTATAGTTCAACCATGATATGAATATCCGTACACACTGCATTCTTCCACTGGTCAAGCAGATCGTAATTAAACTAACGGAAATTAAGATTGAAGACTGTATATGGTAAGTTGAATTGTGGTATAATAACCGAGGTGAATTTGACCATCATTGACATAGATTGTAAGAACAAATGCACGTAACGTAAACTGCTTTTGCATGATAGTTATTGGCCACTCAAACAAAATAAATTCTATTCCAAAAACTTATCTTTGATACGAAAAAATTCATTAAATAACAACAGTAGACGACGATTCATTTTATTATTTGCACAGGTTCCGGAATCCTCAGAAAAAAAGTTGCATAAGAAATGGCTCCGGCAGAGAATAGAAAACTGTCTGCATCAACACGATGCGCCTTGTGCTCAACTAAATTATGATTACTTTCAACACTCGACTCAATATGACGTAAGGGATACAATTTGGTAATAATGATTTCTCCCTATTCCGATATCTTCAAACTGTGGATTTTCATACAGGGTGACACAAAAAAAACAGAGCTCATAAAAAGTTGAATAATTTCCACAATACTCAAGTAATCCTGTTATTTGTTTCAGATTCATTAAGAAGACGGATTGATCTAAGAGTCTACCACGTGTGAGCTT
>NW_025938860.1:0-23035 GCF_000764305.2 Hyalella azteca | reverse complement strand
AATTTATTAGGGAGGGGATTAGAAAAAGTTTGAACCAAATCGGAGCAGGCGTTGCCGAGTTATGACCGAAAAAGTAACATTTTACCCCCCATTCCGCGATTTCCTGGGTTGTGAGTATAAAGTTGTAAGATACAAGTATCAATACGCGAAAGACGCGGGGTAAAACCCGGGGGTGGCCCCCCATTTTTTACTACAACAGCAAGCAGAAGCTAATAACTACTGTTGTGAATAATTTAAACTGTAATGATGAGTTGTAAATTAAAATTTAAACAAAATCGAAGCTGTACATTATAGAAATAATCCTCCTTGTATAGAAAACTGGGTATACCAAACAGATGAAATTTCTGAAATATTTTATATCCCAGTCCTAGAATATAATTACTGATAAGAAAAGCTCTTTACCTTCGTATTTGGTGCAATTTGTTGCCGTAGATAAAAATATTTTATAAACATGTTGCTTAGACTTGTGAATCAACACTCAAGATTACCATTTCGATCATCATTAGGTATAAGTGCAATTGTACTTATGATTTAAGAGTTAGAAACTGCCATTCAATCATATTCATCATCTTAATGAAGCTGATCTCCGCTAATCTTTCAATGAAGATTTGATTGATTTACCTGACATTTTCTTTGTTTCTAAGTTCTTATTTAATTTTATATTTAAGCAAATTTAGGATATAATTACTAGTATAATTATTACTATAATATATTGAGATAATGAATAGTTATGGTTATAATATATTGTCATGATATATTGTTATGGCTATAATATATTGTGATAATGAATAGTTATGGTTATAATATATTGTGATAATTCAAGGATGTTCTATTTAAACATACCAAAAAAGTAGAAGTTATGCTGAGTCAAGGTGAAAAAAGATGAGGTGAGAGATTGTAGTGGGCTCAGATTTTTCCCTTACAATTTGTGAAAAAGTTATTCAAGACTTTTTAATTGATAATTTAGTCCAGACTCATTCTTATGTCTAAGGTGAATAATCGTTTCATTAAAACACGAATTTGTTAATGTACAAAGAATTGGACCAAATAGACAAGGAAATCAGTAGATAAACAAATATAAAACTCATATTCTTTATATATCGTGTTGTCTAGTACACATTCCAGATCTTTTCAAGTCAACAGACGGGCGATATCATTTAGATAACTAATAAAGGTCACGATGTGCTGCGTGTTTGTCCAACGAACAGAATTTCTTCATATGCAATATGTGAACCGCATAGAGTAAAATGATAAACTCGATTATGCGTACTTGAAATGTGCGCAAAATTATAGA
The DNA here is from genome assembly GCF_000764305.2 of Hyalella azteca. Lineage (NCBI taxonomy): Eukaryota > Metazoa > Arthropoda > Malacostraca > Amphipoda > Hyalellidae > Hyalella > Hyalella azteca. The sequence continues at coordinate 21,741 of NW_025938860.1, read as the reverse complement.
AATAGAAATTATACGTTTCAAGCCAAGGTGCACAAGACACGATAAGACCAAAATTTTTTTAACAAGAATTATTTTAGGATAATGCTGCGAAAGTAGGTGAAGGTGGTGCTGTGAATGTGGCTGCTGCCACGGCTGCGATGAAAAAGAGGCAATATACACTCGTTATAAATGTTATATTCAGACGTACATGACATTAAGGGAATAATCAAAGGTGCCATCATCAGCCCACGAACAAACTATGAGGTGGAAACTTCGCCAAAATAGTAGCAGGAGACTGCAAAATACGGTTCACGAAGACTCAATGAAATTACACGAAGACTTCGTGAACGAGACGAGACGTAGACGAAAAAAATGCTTAGATCATTGTATAGAAATTTGTTTATATGGAATATGAATGTGCAACATAATTATTAAAGTAATGCAGGTTCTGCAGCGTGCTTACGCGACTGAGACTGCATGGTTCAGGAGGGAATTGACACGAGGTGCAGGATTAGCAGTAGACTTGAGCAGAATGTTACATGTATATAAATGTTAACGATACAGCTTAGAATGCAGCCTACATTTAAGAACGCCGGACCATTGAAGTTAGTTATTTTAGCACGGACGTTTCGCATATTTTTACAATTATTGGAACAAAATAAAAGGATTTTTTCGCCTCAGAAGTGAAAATTATGAAAAAATGTTAATTATTAACCACGCCCGTGGCGATGATGGCACCGGCGTCAGTACCGTATTATTTTTAATACAAGACTTCTTTTTAATTTCACTTCTTGTTTGTTTGCTACAAATCTTATAATCGATATATATTACACTTTTACCTGTCCAATCGATCTTAAATTTTGCACACTCGCGTAAAGTCGAAGACAATGCATGAATCAATTGATAGAATAAATGGGAGCGCAGACGTGCACCACCAATTTTGTGCACCAATAAGCGCTGAATCGAACGTCTTGGATCTATCCGAACATCCACCAATCAGCCGTGAACCACTCGGCTTTGTCCACCTCCTCCTTGCATAAAACCTGCCGTGCACCACCAGGCCGCGGATCGAATATGACTTCCGGGCATAGTTAAATTACGTAATTTTACGTTCACCGCATCTGAGGTTAGGTTTCAGATAGCATAGTTGTGTTCCAAAATTTGACGTCCTTCGACGAGTGGCCGTTTGACCGAGGGCTGGTTCGACGCACGGCATAGATATGATTATCCAGAAGTGTTAAAGGCTACGTTCCGTAAGGCAGGAATAATGATGGTCCATTACATCCAGGGCAGTGGTGGTCTGTGGCAGGCGACCCGAATAAACAAATTGAAAATTTTAGTTTTTTTATATATTGAAGGAAAATATATTTTTTTAAACTTTAAAAATAAAGTAAGAAATTCATTGTACATGTGTAACATCGGAGACACTGGCTTCTTTAGGAATGTTGTCTTTAAATAGTTATTTTTAATCGGATATTTTTCATAATATTTTCTTTTTATATTGATGACTCCCATTTTTTATCATATAAGAAAGCTATAGACATTTATAAATAAATACTTATTTTATTTTACACTCACATGCTAAGCAGCCATCGCAGAAATCTGTAACAGAAAAAGCATGCTAGAACAAACGATTGAAATTTCAAATGCAGCGCTAACTATCACGAGGGAAGGTTACATCTGCAAAACGCATCTACCGACCTAATTTCAAACTGAAACATACGAAATATTTGTATCATGGCATGTATTTTGTATGTAAACATGGCATGTATTTTGTTGCTAGAACTTACTTTACTTAAGGGGACCGTCTAACCTAAATTGGAGATAGCCTATAACTCCTAAAGTTATTATCCGATCATCATGAAACTTCACATTCAAACGTAAAATGTAAAAATAAAAACATTTTACTTCTATGAATTTTTCGAAAAAATTGATAGAAAACGTGATATTCATAGAAAACGGAAAAATAACGGTTACTATATAAAGGGCCTAAAAACTGCCCTTCTTTGGGAAGCTGTCACGAAATCATTTTTTGACGCACAGGGATGATTCTGGTACCGTTGAATGCGTTGAAAAGTGAGCTTTAAGATGAGCCCAAAAAGTGGAAAACGCCTAAATTGAAAATTTTAGGTTAGACGGTCCCCTTAAGGAGGAGGTATACCCTCCAGAAAAACTTTTTTGTTTATGGACGGATCACTTTGAAACTTGGTATACTTATGTAAAACAGAATTCTAAGACATTTTTGTTCGTGTAATTTTTTCGAAAAAATTGATAGAAAACGTGAAAATTCATAGAAAACGGACAAAAAAGGGGGTACTGTAGAAATCTATCTCCTCCTAGGGTTTTGAAGCTACAGCAATGAGACATATACCATTCTATTTGTAAAGACCATACCAATGCAGTAACACGGCCCGATTTTTTATTTTTGCTTTAGTTTTTTTACAAGCATTTTTCCATTTTTTCTCATTTTTTCTCATTTCCCCCCCCCCCCTTCCCCCCATTTTGAATCCAAACTATGCACAAATCTGAAAAAAGGGCCGTGTTACTGCGTAGGTATGGTCTTTACGAATAGAATGGTATATGTTTCATTGCTGTAGCTCCAAAACTCTAGGAGGAGATAGGTTTTCCGTGACAAAAAGTTGAACTTTTCAGGACGGCTCGACAAAGTTCCGCGCGCCTTGAAATAGTCACTAAATGAAGCATAGCTACCAAAATACAGGCTTCTGTAGCCTAATTCCACTCAAGGATGCTAGGAGCGACTTGCAGTACACCACTCCGCACAAAGCGAAGAAGGTGACTGCAGCTTGATGCCAGAGCCCAGATACACCAATATTTTTAGTCTTAGCGAGTGAATTAAGTCCTATCTATTTTCTGAAGGAAATCCACCCCCGCCCCCATTTAGAGCCCAGCTGTGTGCGTTAATATTCACTCACAGCTATCGCAATAGTATCGTTGAAAAGCTCAGAATGTCAGCTTTAAGATGAGACTAAGCATGTAACTGCAGCACAACTCAAGTAGAAACTATATTCAAAGATTTCAGCTGCTAATTACTTTATATTTAATTAGTTAAAGAACTCGCCCACCCGCTTCCCTTCAAAGAGACGTCATGAACGTAAATATTTACGTGCAGAGATGGCAGTGGTACCATTGGAAAGAGCAGAATTTCAGCTTTAAGATGAGATTTAAACTCAAAAATGCCAAATCAGTAATTTTTAGGGTATACCTCCCCCTTAATATTATTTATTTTGAACTCGTTTTTTTTCTCGAAAATTTTTGAGCGACGTTTGAATTCATTCAACATTTTACATTTTTCACTTACGTCAACGTAAACGACTTCCTCAGCCATCTGCGCAAACGTGCTGGCTCCAGTCGTGCTGGTTGCAGTCGTCTCTGATCCAGTCGTGGTTGCTGCAGTCGTTGTTGCTGCAGTCGTGATTGCTGTAGTCATGGTTGCTGCAGTCGCGGTTGCTGCAGTCATGGTTGCTGCAGTCGTGATTGCTGTAGTCGTGGTTGCTGCAGTCACGGTTGCTGCAGTCGTGATTGCTGCAGGCGTGATTGCTGTAGTCGTGGTTGCTGCAGTCGTGCTTGTTGCAGTCGTGTCGGTTTCATTTCCGATGGGTCCGAACGAGACGACTGCAGCTTGCGCGACTTGACCAGTCGGGCTGGCTAGAGTCGTGGTTGCTGCAGTCGTGGTTGCTGCAGTCGTGGTTGCTGCAGTCGTGGTTGCTGCAGTCGTGCTGGCTGGAGTCTTGGTTGCTGCAGTCGTGGTTGCTGCAGTCGTGGTTGCTGCAGTCGTGGTTGCTGTAGTCGTGCTGGCTGCAGTCGTGGTTGTTGCAGTCGTGCTGGCTCCAGTCGTGGTTGCTGCAGTCGTGCTGGTTCCAGTCGTGCTTGCTCTCATGTTCGGTGGAATCAAATCATGCCAGAAAAAGTTTGCAGAGGGAATTTTGCAAGAAAATTTTCCATTGGTTTGCTCAATGACAGAAAACATCGCGGTCTTGGCGACTGATGCATGGAGCCCGCACTGGAATTATTGATTTTCAAGAGCTTTACAGTTTACACAAACCAAGTATTGTTGAGGCAATACTAAATAATAAAAATTCTAAATGATGTCGGAGTGAATTTTAAATTGCTAATTAGATTGCCTGATGAATTCTTCAAAGCTGCCTACCACACATGCAGTTTTACTCAGATTAAGAAATTGTAGTACAGTACTCACCTGCAAGCTGAATAATATACATAGAACACTTTTTAGGGGGGGTATACCCTCCTGGAAAACTTTTTTGTTTACGAACGGATCTTTCTGAAACTTCACACATATATGTAAAACCGCAAAAGAATTACATTTTGTTCATATAACTTTTTCGAAAAAATGCATAGAAAACGGAAAATTCACAGAAAACGGCCAAAAAGGGGGTACTACGGAAAAGCTTACTCCTCCTAGAGTTTTAAAGCTACAGCGATGAGACATTTATCATTCCATTTGTAAAGACCATACCAATCGAGTAACGAAGCAGCCCGATTTTTGATTTTTACCTTAGTTTTTTTACACGCATTTAAATTTTTTTATAATTTTTTCTCATTTTCACCCCCCTTCTCCCCCATTTTGAATCCAAGCTATGCACAAATCTAAAAAAGGGCTTCGTTACTCGATAGGTATGGTCTTTACGAATAGAATGGTATATGTCTCATCGCTATAGCTTCAAAACTCAAGGAGGAGTAGGCTTTTCCGTGACAAAAAATTAAACTTTTCAGGACAGCGCGACAAAGTCCCGCGCGCCTTGAAATAGTCACTCAATGTAGCATAGATACCAAACTACAGGCTTCTGTAGCTTCCTTCCACTCAAGGATGCTAGCAGCGACTTGCAGTACACCTCCCCATACGAAGCGAGGAGGGTGACTGAGCTTTGATGCCAGATACAACCATATAGGTAGTGTCGGCGAGTGAATTACCTCCTATCTAATTAGTGAAGGAACTCCACCCCCCGACCCCTTTAAAGAGCAGCCGTGTACGTGTAAATTCACGTACAGGGATCGCAGTAGTATCGTTGAAAAGCTCAGAATGTCAGCTTTAAGATGAGACTAAGCACGTAACTGCAGCACAACTCAAGTAGAAACTATATTTAAAATGCTCAGCAGCTAATTACCTTGTATCTAATTAGTGAAGGAACTCCCCCACCCGCCCCCTTTAAAAAGCCGTCATGTACGTATAAATTCACGTACAGGGATCGCAGTGGTATCATTGGATAGGGCAGAATGTCAGCTTTAAGACGATACTAAATACCAGAAAAGCCAAATCCGAAAATTTTAGGGTATACCCCCCCTTAATTAGTATACAAAGAGTGCGCATTTGTGTGCTATATCAAATATTATAGATTTCTGGGTAAAATAAGGTCGTTCTTTATACGAATAAACTTTCATGAAAGTCTAGCCGTAATGACACACTGAACTTTGGTATCACCACTAGAAGTCAATAAGAGGCATAAATCTCACCATGCTTTCGCTTCATTGTAACTAAGATAACTTTAAATATATTTTGTAACCAATGTTATTACCTTATGTTAACCTTAGTTGCTGTATCTACCAGTTAACCTACGATGCAGTAATTTATGCAGGGGTGAATATTCGATCGCAATGACAAGGAAATTGTCTGGTAAAATTCTTCACTTTAATTATATAGGAGAGAATGGTTCGGTAATTATTTATTAACATATGCTTTGGTTACAATTTTTCAGCATTTTCTATTTAATAGTGTAACGCACATTTTAAGTTAACCTAACGCGATCACTTGGATACATTCATCTTTGAGTACACCAATTATTAAACAATTCATGCGATTCATGTTCATATTTAAATTCGGTTGGGCGCAGGTTGTTGAGTCTTGGGTTGTTATGTAGGTTCTACTCGATCTCGGTTCACAATCCCGGTGTTCATAATAAATTCAAGTTTCAGCTTGATACTCCAATAGATCTCGATGAAATAACTCGTCATACGTCAGGAATACGAAGCTGATTTACATCAATTATTGCCTTTATTCACTTCAATTTCTCAAGCACCCCGAAAGTAGACCATTTTTCATATCTTTAATATTATAATATTCGGCAATACTTTTATTTTTTCATAAAATTTACCAATTCTGAATCAGAAGACGAGATACTGGTCGTATACTGTCTACAATTTATGATTTTATTGCATCATATTAAAATAGACGTGCGAATAGAAATTCTAGTTAAAGCAAAATCAACGTAATATGAACTTCCACGCGTTGCTAAAATTCTCAAGTAATGCCAAACACAGCAGTTTTACCTGTATGGCCGTCACTGTGTTATATACAATAGCTTCGGGATCATTGAAACTGGCCGCTGGGTTGGGGAGTATCTTGTACCGGTAGGTACTTGTTACCAGACCGTGCAGCACGGTCAGCAGCAGGTGCAGCTTCAGCATTGTTTTTGACATTTCCAGTCTTTGGGAGAGTATTTTCTGCGGAGAAATAATGATAAAAATTATTACTCGCATATCAACATTCAATTCTTACGGTGCCAGCAGAAATAGTACAGCGGTACGAGAAATACTACAGTGCACGAGAAATACTGCCGTGCACGAGAAATACTGCAGTGCACGAGAAATACTACAGTACACGAGAAATACAGCAGTGCACGAGAAATACGGCAGTGTACGAGAAATATTGTTAAAATGAAAATTCACGAACCATAAAGTGATATATTACGAAGTTCATACTCGCACTTGACCTAAAATCCATGGACTTCCGTACATCTAAGGAAAGGTAAGCGAAGTATATGCCACACTTTAATTAAGACTGGTAAGTTTTTCATCCTCGTACGCGAGCCTCATATATGAGCCTCATTCATCCGTCAGCTTTTATGAATTCAGTTTTATTCATTGTTGTTAACTTCTATATCATTGAATTTCATTCGCACTCCTTTTGCACTGAAGAATTATTAATATCGGTAGCGTGTCTGGCTCGAGACGGTCAATTAATAAGACGCATTTTTGTTAAGGCTCTCTCCAGGAATTTATCACGGCAAATAAAGAACTCGAGGGTCAAAATGAAACACTTTTACCTTTAGAATCGAAAATGGCAAAAATCGAGACACATCCTGAGGTACAAAAATTTTACAGAATTAAGAAATGCGCGTAAATTCAGAACTCGACATTTTATCCCCAATGTCCCCAAACTCTTAATTCTTAATCAGAACAGTGAATCAACAGGTCCTATATTACAAATCTCTAACCGCTGTTCGTACCTACCTACTTTACCGGGAAACGTTGCCTAGTGGTGTGTTGGTCCGTATGTGGTACTGTTGCAATGCCGTGACCGTATCGATCACGAAGGTCTTCAGCGGTAAAAATGTTCCAAGTAGCCGTACCGCTGTTGTATATACTTCTTTGGTTGTAATCTCGAAAGATAACTCAAGTTATGCATGGTCGTAAACTGTCAACTTCCGTAATTCGAAATATTGGTGATGGTTTCCACGTTAGTGAATTAGCTGCCAGTTCGTGGCCGTTCTGCTGCTGAGGAGTCCGACCGTACTTTCGACACTATATATCTGAATGGGTTGCTGGCTGTTTTTTCGCTGCGCTTCTGGTTACTTCTTGGGTTGTCTCGCAATTGAATAATGGTTAGCGCGGCCTACAGAACTGTAGCCAAGTCGTAGTCGTTACTTATTAATTTTAGTTGTTCTTTCAGTAATCGTAGCTGTATCGATGAGTCTAAGTTCAACGGAACCGTTAATGTTCGAAAACGGGCGAAACCGCTGGTCTCACGGCCAGCTCTCCGGCAGGCTCGGCTTGTGCCCTATGGGATTCTATATCACCACGTTGACTCATTACAACTCCGCTTGCAAATGAAATATAAATCTGACTTTTTTTCATCTTATTCAGCTATTTATGTACAATTTTTCACAGTAATGAAAAATATGTTAAGTATGTATAAGATCAGTTATGATAGAGGAAAATGTTGTACGTCGATGTTTATTATACAATGCGACGTACCTAAATTTGTGAGAAATAAAGGAGTAGTAATATTTATTTGCTGTTAAATGGTATTTAGTTGAAGGGCTAATGAAGGACTAGCGCGTTTAAATTGTAACCTTCCATTGTTATTTCGTGGGCGAGAACATTAATGATAACATGCGTTTCTCTTACGAGAAATTGAATAAAACTGTGTCTTTCCTCACCACGAATCAATAAAGGAGTCCAGTTGAAAGTATGGAGAAAAACTTATAACAGTCAATGATTATCATGGAAATAACAAGATTTTCAACTCGTAAGTGAGAAGTCTCTAAAATAGGAGTTGAAAATTCATTTACTTGTACTAGTAACCTTTAATTATGTTAATAGTGAATGCCAATGATTACGATGAAGTACAGCCCATCTTTATATCTTGCTTCAATGCTATATCTACAGTACGTTGTTTGCTTCGCAGAAAACAGCAAAATCTCCTGAAGGTTGTACAAGCATCGGCTTCAGGCGAAGGTGTCATTAACAATGCAAACCTAACAGTGAATTGTACAAGTGATGAAGACGATTTGAGTGATTTAGTGATAGAAAAGTCGGAGGAGCCCAGGGTTCAGAACGCTGGAGCAGCCCATATAGCAGTGAAAAGTCAAGCAGCCAGAATGCCGAGCCACCTAATAGCAGTGATGTGCTATTAGGTGGCTATAACACTTGACGAAAACTTAGCGCAAGGGGCTAGAGATGACAATGAAACAAAGTTTAGTTTCCTAAATTATTTTTTCTTTATTATTTCAGTTAACTGCAACTTAATTAATGCATAGGCGTGTTAAGCTTGGCAGGGCTGCGAGAACGGTTATTGGTCTGGGAAGCTCCCGACAAAAGCACGACGGTCCAGATCGGCAGCCATTAGGCCCCAGCAGTTTCGTTCAGTGCTGCTAAATAAATATACATATGTGCTTAAAACCATAAATCTCCATAATGGTAACAAGATACTGTGTGTAGATCTATTATAAATTAGTATTATCTGTTTAATTTTTCCGTATATATTAAATATATGTAACAATTCATCAATTATAGACCAAGTTTAATGTAGGTTATTATCACTTGGTAATATGGAGGGCACAGCCCATCTATTATTTGAAAAAGATATAGCATACCAGCATGCAATAAACTAAATTCACATTAAATTTATATATTCAAATTACATATCTATTATGGTATAATGATCTAAATTCAGTTGGGGTACCATCTTTATTCTAGTTCGAGGTCAGAGGGCAGAGTTTAGCTATGTCAGTCTCTGAAACTGTCTGGCACACACCCGCACGACTAAGTGGTACCGAGGACTTACGTCTCATAAAAGGCTGAAGCTGGTGCAGTCGGCTGAAGCAGGTAAGTGGTCCAACTGGGGCTCAGGAGAACATGCGGACGTGGAGATCTTAGCACCTCATGACTCCCATCACATGCGACGACGAAGCAGAACCCGAACTCCGGTCATAGACATTATTGATTTTGACATTAATTCCGGACAAAAGGGAACTTGGCTATATTAACTTTAACCTAGATTATTCCAAATCTGGGTTTCGTGGTATCTTTCGTGCGGAAATCTCGGAAGCCTTAAGCAAATAAAGTAAAGCTTTGCCCGTTGACAGAAGTTTAACGTCAAATGAGGAACTTCAATAAATTTGTCGCATCATTTAATTTACCTCTGATTTCATCTAGCGAAGACAAAAAGAATATCACGGAAAACTACACTAAATAATTTCGTTAGGCGTGAAATTTTCAATTGCCATGATTCATTTTGTTGAGGAATCTGAGATAAGTATTGGCCGAGCGTCCTTGGAATTATTACCCATAATTAATTATCAGTCCAGTTCACTAAGCATATAAGTTATGTCAAAAAAATCGCAACACCGGGACTCGTGTCGAACCATCGTCAGAGCTCGGGCTGCATTTACAGCGTTTAGCTTCTCAAGCAAGACGTCAACGCTAAGTATCGATCATACTTTAAATTAAATGATAATTTAAAATATTCATTAATTAAAGTATCGATCAAGCTTTAATTGATTTAACTTTCATCCCAATGGACTTGATTCATGCAATACAGCGGCGACTTGAGTGAAATTGATAACTTAACTTGTATTTGGATATAATTGCGCTCCATTCATTTACTGGAACAGTTTGGTTGAAAAATGCATGAAAGTTCTCGTTCATAAAGTAAACTTAATCCTGACAAGGGAATAAAAACTGTAATAAATTATTAAATACTTATTACATCCATCAAATTTTAATGATAACTTTTCGGAGACCACACTCACGGAGTAGTTTCTTTCCTTTTAAATTTTCAGTCAATTCATCTGCGCTCAAAAATTGAAAATATGACAGGTAATATCAGCTTCATACACTCAATGAAATGGCTATTCATGAATTTTGCTTGTTATCCTAGTGCCTTGGCCATGAATATAACGTGTTATTTGTGTTACCTCCGCTGTTTACTCAATGAAAGACACTTTTAGACATATACCAACAGTATCAGAATTTTCTGATCTTGGTTTCAGATCTTCTTGAAGAATGGTGAAATACAGCTCTTTTTCTCGTATAGTGAATCTTTCACACATCGCTAATTTGCTTGAAAATTATTTCAATGATTTATGCATGCAGTGTTCAAGCGGCCCCGGCCAGCGGCACAAGTAAGTTGTTGGACTTACTTGTGACTTGGTATTGCCAAATTATGTCCTCGTTTATAATAATATACATTTAAAAATTATTTTTTAAAGACAACACTTCTAAATGAATCCAGTATCTTCAATGGTAAAGATGTACAATTAATTTCTCATTTTATTTTCGAATATTAAAAAAATTAATTTTTCATTTTTTATATATACAAACTTTTTTTCTAAAAATTATTTATTCTGTCAATTGATTCAAGCACTGCCTCCGACTTCACACAAGTGTGCAAAATTTCAAATCATTTGGACAGGTAAAAGTGTGTCAAATATCAGTTATAAGTTTGTAGCTGACAAATTTATTTTTCAAATTTTTTTAATATTAAAAAAAAATTTTTTTCATTTGTAAAATAGTTTATTTTGTCATTTGATTCATGCATTGTCTCCAACTTTACGCAAGTGTGCAAAATTTCAGATCGATAGGATAAGTAGAAGTGTGTTAAATTTCGATTATGAAGTTAAGGAGAAGTGTTGTAATAAAAACGGGGCCTGAGCTTCCCATTTCTTGTCGATTTTAATCTTTTGGAAAAATTTGTTGGAAAATCTTTAATGCTCGTATTAATAAATATTATGAGAGAAATTTTATTTGCGTGAAATTTCAGTGTGACAACACTAAGAGAAAAATTGTTAGAGTAAAATTCACCTTTTAAAATAAGGTGAAAGTAAAATTCGTTTTATCATGTCAGCTATTGTATTTAAGAATCAACTTATGCTTCGCTTGCTGTAATTACTGATGTTTAAACCTTTGAGGAAGGAGGTTTTTTGATAGCATGAATTGCCATATGGCAAATCTTTTCCATGGTAAGGGCAATTATAAGCTACCACTCACATAAACTACTGATTTCCTTGAATATAAACGGAAAAGTTATAAGTTTTAAAGGTATTCAGGGATAATAAATAATATTAAATAGGTTGTGCATAGATATTTATTTAGAGTTATACGAGTGCAACAATTTCTGGATTAGTGGAAAAACATCATTTCAACAGATGTTAATAGATTTAAAGATTCAGAAAAATGTTCAATTTAATTTTAGTTTCATAATTTAAGGATAAAAAATAAATTTCCATACCCACTCGCTAATAATGTCACAACTTTTTAGCTTTGTTACTATATGGATTGTCAGTTCTTTCTAACCTATGCTGCGATTTCAATTTGACCGTCGACTTAGCGTTCATCGATGTCCGGCTCACCCTCCTTTTGGTTTATGCCTATCACCATTAAAACCGTTAATATGTGATAAATATTTTGTGAACAGACCGTCTAAAGATGAACAACAAATACTCGTATTTCTTACTTCAACGCATGCAACAGTCGAAACAAGAGCGTAAATTTGTCATCACTTCAAATGGTTGCTGAGAACTTTAATGCTGGTTAGTCAGATACAAATTCTGACGAGGCTGTTGTTGTTACCTAGTAATGCTGTAATATATATCACGCATAGCTATTACAATAGAGTAAATGCTACAATCACTCGTAATAATGAAAGGCATAAATTAAAATTAGCAATAGAATGCATAAAAAAGGGCCCGGGACATGTTTGACATCTTGTCAATGTTAAATGTTGAAAAAGCTACTGAGGATAATTTTCAGGTAAGCGTATCATGTTCAGAGAACATAGAATGAAAAAGTTCATTAATTAAAGCTGTCTAAGTATAGAAGGATCGCCGATTTAGCAAAGTGAAATACAATTGCAAAAACATTTGTAGGTTCAAATTCAGGTAATAGCTACATGCAGAGACTGAAGGGCTAGGTACCGGCGATGCTTGTCAACTCACAACGGTGTAACATTAATGATTTTTACCTGCAGGGTTTACATCATGAACACCGTGTTAGTAGTTAATATTAATAGTTGATAATAGTTAATAATTAACTAATACAATTAAATTTATGGGATCAAGGTAATGACATGAATAAAAAACAGCAAACATTTCGTGCAGTCGTTCGAGTTGCAGAAGCCGGAAGTTGACTCTGTTGCTTCTTCCGGTGAAAAAGCATTGAATTTTATCGGATTCGAGGCTGCTACTGCCAGGAGTACACTCGTTGCTATTGCAGAATGAAATCTAACGCTAATAGTTGTGATGGCATTGAAACATCTCACTAGATCTGAACATGTTTTAAAAAATCGATTGTGAGACCAGCGTCATTATTAAATACTAAATATTCAATACAAATACTAAATATATACTAAATATTTAATGCAAATGAAGCCTAAGTGAGGATATATGCAAAACATAATTTTGGAAAAGCACGGAAGATAAAATGACGTAACATAGATACAACTACACATATATGTAAATATTAACTATTACAATAGGAGGAGTGCTGGATGTGGGATTCTTTAGAACAACATTATAGGATTCTAGGAGTAATGCTCCTTAATTAGGAGCATTAACTTGCTTTTTCGTTTCATTCTACAAGAGAAGAATCACATCTTTTTCTTCTTTCAGTGGCAGCATGTCACTATTAGTTCTGATTTTTTAAGACATGCTAATAACTACAATTATAGTGAATAATTGAAACTGTAATAATAAGTCACACATTAAAATTTTAACAAAATTGAAGTTGTGCATTATAGACATAATCAATCTTATCATAGAAAACTAGATATACTAAACAGATGAAATTTCTGAAATAGTTTATATTCCAGTCATGAATAGACTATATTCCAGGCCTAGAATATAATTACTGATAAGAATAGCTCTTAACCTTTGTATATGGTGCAATTTGTTGCCGAAGATAGAAATCTTTTTTATACATGTTGCTTGGACTTGTGAAGCAACACTCAAGATTACCATTAATATCACCATTAGGTTACTAGTGCAATTGTACCAATGATTTAAAAGTAAGAAGCTGCCATTTAATCATATTCATCATCTTGATGATGCTGGTCTCCGGTCATCTTTCAATGAAGATTTGATTGATTTACCTGGCTTTTTATTTATTTCTATATTCTTATTAATTTTATGTTTAAGCAAATTTATGATATCATTACTAGTGTAATTATGGTTATAATATATTGTGATAATGTATAGGTATGGTTATAATATATTGTGATAATATATAGTTACGGTTATAATACATTATGATAATATGTAGTTATGGCTATAGTATATTGTGATAATATATAGCTATGGCTATAATATATTGTGCTAATTCAAGGATGTTTTATTTAGACACACTAAAAATATCGAAGTTATGTTGAGTTAACGCGAAAAAAGATGAAGTGAGAGGTTATAGTTGGCTCAGATTTTTTCCTTACAATTTGTGAGAAAGTTATTCAAGACTTTTTAATTGATAATTTAGTCAAGATTTATTAATATGTTTAAGCCTCTATATAAGGCGAAAGTCGGTGCATTAAAACAGACGAGTTTGAAAATGTACAAAGAATTGGTATAATTGAATAGACAAGAAAACAAGTAGGTATAAACATATTATAATAACTCATTAAAAAAATGCCGTGTTGTCAAGTACACATTTCAGATCTTTTCAAGTCAACAGACGGACGATATTATTGCGATTGCTAAAAAAGTCACGATGTGCTGCGTGTTTGTCCAACGCACAGAATTTCTCCAAATGCAATAAGTGAACCATAGAGTGAAATGATAAACTCGGTTGGGTTTAGTTAAGTCAAATACACATCACTTGGGCATAGAAATTATACGTTTCAAGCCAGGGTGCAAAAGACACGATGAGACCAAAATTGTTCATCAATAATTATTTTAGGATAATGCTGCTTTAGGATAATGCTGATGCCACGGCGGCGATGAAAAAGAGGCAATATACAATCGTTATAAATGTTATATTCTATCGTGCATGACATTAAGGGAATAATCAAAGGTGCCATCATCAGCCCACGAACAAACTATGCGCTAGAAAATTCGCCAAAATAGAAGCAGGAGGCTGCAAAATACGATTCACGAAGACTCCATGAAAATGCACGAAGACTTCGTGAACAATTAACACTAGCACAACAATTAACATTAACACTAATTAACACGTGAACAAGAAGCTGATGTACTCAGGAGTGACCGACTTGTTGAAAGTATTTGTCTTTCTTTCAATTTGATAGTTCTCCGTGCAAGTGTTGTGAAGGTATTTGTGAAATACTTTCTCAATACTATATGAGTTGTATATTTGTCTTTCATCAATAATTATGCAGCAATGCTGGAATGATGTAAATCCACAGCCGCTCAGTGGAAGTGACACCGGATGGTAATCCAATATGTAGTCATAGTATGTGCTACCTCAGCCTACCTGGGTATATGTTACTATCTTGAGGTGGCGAATGAGAGATTAGGTACGGAAGAGATAGTGACTGTGTCTGTCAGAGTGTTATTGACTTCGTGTTATTGATCATGTAAAGAGATATTGGGAGAGAATGTTGAGACTGAAAGAGATAGGAGGAGGATGGCAAGACTAAACTCGATGATTGATTGAGGAAAACAATGAAAATCAATCAAGAAACGAACAATAAGTCCAACAATGATCCATAATTTAGTTCATGTTTTTAGATGAAAATCATTTCTGATATGAATATATTCTAGTCACTTTGAATGTGGAGTATAAGAGTCTTAAAATTCCAACCTTATTTTAGGACCTATATTTGTAGTGGTAGGAGGAATTTACAGGTTTTTAACATTCATTTTCCATCCAAAATAAACATAAATGAATGAAATTTAGATTTTGCGTACTTGAATCTGTGTGTGTGCAAAGAAGAGCTCGATTTAAATACAAATATCCTAAAAGTGACCGACGAGTAAAAGGGTTTCTCAACCCCTGCATTAGATGGACGTCTGGCAGGAACATTTCGCAGGCTTAGTCGGAACACAATCTGTGGGGGCCAACTGAAAGAAGAAGCCAGGTGGGCATTCATATGTTACCGGCGTGATGGATGTTTCACCACACCGCAGGGACAGATTGCAGTCGGTCGGATGGTAGAAGTAAGTCCCTGGAGCCACAGTACGGCAGTCGATATCCGCATCAGTAAGACATGGTCCTTTTTGTGAATAAAAAGAATTAAACCCTGAATTATCACTAGATATTATTTTAATTGAGAGTAATACGAATATTATAGAGCATTGGAATATGTCTCACGGCAAAACATTAATTTCGTTTAATATGGGATAAGAAATGATAATATAAAAAAATTATAGAACACAACTGGAAGAAAAGAATTCCAGATTTTTGAATAAAAACGGAATCGAAACTCGTAAAGATACTCGTTATATATCATTATTATTGAAGCTGAACTTATAAGAGAGTAATTTCAAATATGTCAGGACAATTAAGCCGACTTCAATTAGGGAAAAACGAGCCTTGCTTCTGACACATAATGAGAAATATTCGACAAGTGGAACTTAATTGTGCATGTGTAATGGATAAGAATCTAAAGCGATTAGATTATGCACACTCATCCTATGGGTAATGTAGCCATCGAATTAATATCAAAGTTCTCACTAAACAAAGATTTCGCAAAAATATACATTATTGAACAAATTATTGCGTGCTTGAGCGTTGTAAAGCACCAAAACCCGTCCGAAATTAATTTTTAAAATGAATAAATGCTATCAGGATTTCATTTTTTCTGTAAATATTGCTCACCTTGAGTTGTTGCGGCAGTGGTAAGTGCCTGTTCAGTAGCAGTGGTAAGTTCCTGTACATGAGCAAGGTTTAGTTCCAGTTCAGGTAAAAATTAAATGAATTAGACGTAGCACGATTTATGGCTCTGTTGAGAACTGAATTAATTGCTACGAATTGTACTTATTTTAGCACTCCATTCCGTCTCGCAATTTAAACAATAATTAAATTTTGATATTCACCCAACTCTGCTTCGGATTCCTCATTTCGATTATTTTATTTTGGTTTAGACATTGAAACTTGATTCAAAGTCGCACAGTGGTAAAGAGGTGTAACATTACTGATTCAAAGTAATAGATTTGTGATTAATATTGATTATTCACAGACAACTATACACTGTTAGAAAAAACGGTCCCACGGGCGTTCAAGTTGCCGGTCGCTCCGTGAGAATAAACTATTTCGCCTTTTTTATCAGATGTTTTACGGTATTCTTGTGTTAAATTTGAATAAAAACGGTGACACGGTGTTTCTTTTCACGTGCCGACCGGCCACTGAAACGCCGGTAATACCGTTAACGATAATTTTTTTAACAGTGTAGATAGCATTTGTCGCTATACAGAGTCAACGCAGCGGCCGTTAGTGGCTGCGAGGCTCGACTGGGTATTGAATCTTTACGAAATGTCGTTGTTGAATAGTTTGTTGGATACGTGTCAGTCATTGCGCACATATTGCTAGGAATGGGGTGAATGTGAGGTTTCTTTGAATTAAATTAAGATAGAATTGGATATAAGGTGTTTTATTGACTAGCTAATGGCAATGACAGTTGAGCTAAACATCACAAGTTATGAATGAAGAAAAAATAATTATACCTATGGCAACGTAAGTACTTGCTGGTGTTAGGATCGGTCGGATGGTGATGACTAAAGAATTTGATGTGAACGTGACGTAAACTCCCTAGCGGTGTGAACAAGTTATAGAAAAAGCTGTAATATAATAAAAAATATGAATAAAATTAAACTCGTTATTTCCGATACACTGCAAGTTCTCATCAGTGAAAAATGAAAAGAACGTTAATGTATTGCTCAAAGTTGTTGATTGAAGTCACCGCAAAAAATCATACGTTTCGTCTAGATTAAAAACCATCGATGTACATGCGAGTTGACAATATTTCTAATGGAGTTATCCATGGTCTTTGTTGAGAAATTCAAGCAGAAATTTTGCGGAGGTTTCCAAAGTTTAAAGTTTTTGATGATAGTCAAGGTAATAATAAGTAAATATAGCTAAAATAAACAATGAATTAATTTTGCAAATGAAATAAAAAATGCCTTTGTAATACATAAGATCTCAAATCTTATATCACATTTAGAAGCCATTCGTTTGCGAAGCAAATCTTTTCTATGCTCCAGTAAACTTCCAACAATTTCCTTTATCCCTGCACACAGACATATTTTTCAAAATATATATATATATATAATAGCGGTTACAGCGTTTAGTAGGCCGTAGGCCTGTCGCCGATTCTTAACATCGCAGAATATTCACAGCTTGTTGCGGTCTCGAACTCGCAACTCACTGCTACAATTCTGCTGTGCTTAACCGCCCGGCCTCCTTTATGATTCTAACCAGAAACTGGCGCACAGAGCTGGGATCGAACCCGCGCCTCTACTCCAATCCCTGGTATTCTGAACTTTAANCCCCCCCCCAAAAAAAATAACTCAGTACTCACTGCAGTGAGTGACAGAGAGCGCATTTTCTCGTCGACGAAAACGTGAAGTCATGGAAGGACAAACAGACAGACGGACAGACAGACGGACGGACATGCCGAGCACAATATTGCATTTTTTCCAGAAATGAGAAAATGCGCTAAAAAGGGCTTCTAGAGTCGCTAGGTATGGTCTTTACGAGTCGAATGACACATCTCTTAATTATGTGGCTTGAAAATCATACGAGGAGATAAATTTTTAACGTGATGTATTTTGTAAATTTTAATTTTTAAAAGGAGAAAAAAGTAAAAATTTATTATAAAAAGAATAATATGCCAAAAAGTTGCTTGATTTTGTAGCTCAAGCTTTCCCATTGCCATTTAGTTGCATTTACGGTACCAGCACGCGTCGATCGTTAGACTTATTCTTGTCCAGTTTAGCGGGAATAATAAGATATAAATGAGACTTTTTCGATCTTTATACATATTAAAAATGTTTATTTTGTATAAATTCAAAATGGCCTAACGCAAAAAAACATTGCATGTACATCCGTGGTTTTGCTTTTTTGAACGCACATAGTTTGTTGCTTTCAAGCGAGTGCAAACCCTTTGCAATTAACACGAATCTATAAATACCTTTTCAAATTAAAATTTGTAACAATTTTTATAAAATGGTCATTTAATAAAAATTAAAAACTGCTAAATGCAAATACTACTTCACTCTATCTATGAAATCAGCTTTCTTAAACGTGTCTTGTTTATGGCTTTCAAACGAGTGAAAACACTTGACAATTAACGAGAATAATAATTTATAAATACAGATTTAATTTAGAGAATTCTTTGTACATATTAATTGTTAAAAAATGTTCATATTATATATTTTTAAAATTGCTTTACCCACAAATTAGAGCACGCACATAGATGCGGTTTGCTGGGTTAGACGCGCCTTTTCAGCAGCTACAAAATGAGCCAAGAAATCGGAAAAGCCAAATTCATAGAATTTTTGACCCAGACGTTCCCCTGTGCAGCAACAAACTCGCGTTTCTTTCTCGAATCGGAGAAACAATTACTATTTGCAATAGAGCTATTAATTTTACTGTGAAATCAAGCGACTTGTTCAACATTGCAATCGATATATTTGTGTTCAAATAGATTAAAGTGAAAAAACTAAGGATTTCAATGCACTAACAGTGACTAATACGACCCGGAGCATAGCATGTGAGAACACATCTATTATTAAAACCTAATTGAAACGCTTTCAGTGGCTAAATCATCCTTTTAAAAATAGTTTCATATAACTCGGCGCAATTAAATTAAACTTAACAACCTTACCTGTATGGCAGACGATGTATAGTGCACCACTGCCGCGGTATCAGCGATACCGAACCCTGCCTGCGGGTGCACGCGGTACCGGGATGAGCCCGTTGATGCTACGCCGGTTCCGTGCAGCACGGACAGCAGCATCATGAACAGCCGAGGCCTTCTCAGCATTCCAATGATGATGGATGATAAATGCATGCAATGTTTCTGTAAACAAATAGATTGGATGGACAAAATTTTTGCTCCCGGGTCAGGGCAAAAATTTTAAAAATTATAGTCCAAGCATAAATCCATGATGAAAATAATTGTTTCGATTTTTTACCGAAGATACTTCTTATAATTGAATTTTTAGGTTGAATTACTATTTCACGGTCGTTATTTCATTATCCGGTGACAATTCAGTTATGATCTCCTCTCATATCTTATATTTTTATTCATGAAACTGATCTCCGAGGTAAGCTATAGATATGTCTGCGAATAATTTACTAATTCCAAAACCCTGTTCATGTTTCCGACAAGTTGGAAATGCAGAGCCGAGCCGCCTTAGAGGCACCCTTTGACCTTAGGGGTGTTTACTTGAATAATCACCTACTCCCTCCCTTAAAATATCGGGTAATGCTCATCCTTTTGACCAGGAGTCGCTAACTTCGGACAATCATACAAATTTCGTTAGGCCATCACACTACCAAACAGATTTTGGTAGAACCATTGTAGAACAAACTGGTAGCCTTTTTTTCAAAACAGGGTCATATATCAAGTGCGGGATTGTTCTTTCAAGAACTTCTACAAGAACCTTTAAGAATTTATGCAACGCAGTTAGCTTCTCAGACTAACTTAAGAACAGTAGGAGAAAATGTCTGTGATGAAATATCAAATCAAATGATATTACCTTAACTCTCTATTGCCTGGTATTATTAACCGGAGCAATATTGTCACGCGCCTATACTTCCCAAAAAGGATACGTTCTAGTGAGCGCAAAATGACTTGCACTGATGGTTGCCGCCACGTACGACAACTTTAAAATGTTCTCTGTTGCGTACAAACGTCCTCAGGTTGCTACACTCAATAGTTTACGTATAATTTAAGTTGAANTGATAATATATAGTTATGGTTATAATATACTGAGATAATATATAGTTATGGCTATAAGATATTGTGATAATATATACTTATGGCTATAATATATTGTGATAATATATAGTTATGGTTATAATATATTGTGATAATTCAACGATGTTCTATTTAGACACATTAAAAATATAGATATAATGTTGAGTTAACGTGCAAAAAGATGAAGTGACAGGTCATAGTTGGCTCAGATTTTTTCCTTGCAGTTTGTGAAAAAAGTTATTCAAGTCTTTTTAATTGCTAATTTAGTCAAGACTTATTCATATGTCTAAGCCTCTAAGGTGAAAAGTCGGTGCATTAAAACAGACGAGTTTGAAAATGTGCAAAAATGGATATAATTGAATAGCCAAGAAAACAAGTAGGTATAAACATATTATAATAACTCATTAAAAAATGCCGTGTTGTCCAGTACACATTTCAGATCTTTTCAAGTCAACAGCCGGGCGATATTATTGCGATATCAAGTCACGATATTATTGCGATTGCTAAAAAAAGTCACGATGTGCTGCGTGTTTCAAACGCACAGAATTTCTCCAAATGCAATAGGCTAAGTGACCGAGTAAAATGATAAACTGGAGTGAGTGTAATTAAGTCAAATACACATCACTTGGGCGTAGAAATTATATGTTTCAAGCCAAGGTGCACAAGACACGATGAGACCAAAATTTTTCATCAAGAATTATTTTAGGATATTGCTGCGATAGTAGCTGAAGGTGGTGCTGTGGATGTGGCTGATGCTGCGATGAAAAAGAGGCAATATACAATCGTTATAAATGTTATATTCAGACGTACATGACATTAAGGGAATAATCAAAGGTGCCATCACAAGCTCACAAACAAACTATGGGCTAGAAAATTCGCTAAGATGGTAGCAGGAGGCAGCAAAATACGATTCACGAAGACTCAATGAAAATGCACGAAGAATTCATGAAGAATTAACACTTGAGAGAAGCTGATGTACTCTGGAGTGACCGACTAGTTGAAAGTATTTGTCTTTCTTCCAATTAGATAGTTCTTCGTGAAAGTATTGTAAAAGTATTTGTGAAATACTTTCTCATTACTATAGGAGTTGTATACTTGTCTTTCATCAATAATTATGCAGCAATGCTGGAATGTTGTAAATCCATGCACAGTCGCTCAGTGGAAGCGACACTGGATGGTAATCCAATATGTAGTCATAGTATGTGCTACCTGGGTATATGTTACCATCTTGAGGTGGCGAATGAGAGATTAGGTACGGAAGATATAGTGACTGTGTCTGTCAGAGTGTTATTGACTTGGTGTTATTGATGATGTAAAGAGATATTTGGAGAGAATGTTGAGGCTGAAAGAGATAGGAG
>NW_025938859.1:1276948-1286740 GCF_000764305.2 Hyalella azteca | reverse complement strand
TCCTGGTCGACAAAATATTTTACCCATGCCCTGTAATAATGTCTATGGAATATTTTACTCATGTCATGTTCTAATGTCTAACCTTTGTTCGCAGGCCTTTTAACATACCTACTGTACCTGTTGACATTCAACTAAATAAACACGAAAAACTCGGACCTGCATCCTCCTATTACCCTACCAGTATTTAGGGAAGCCTCAGTCAAATACAAAATCTTCAGCGCAATATTAAACGACTAGTATCCCTCAATCTTCAGTGAGATCCCTCAGTTACCCTCAAACTTCTCTCAGTAGACCCTCAGTCTCCAACTTCCCTCAGGACTTCAGCTCCCCTATAATAGAGCTGGTCATTTTAAATTTTAAACTGGTCATTTTAAATTATATTTTTTTTTAGATTTTATCTTTATATTTAATTATATATATATATATAATAGAGCTGGTCATTTTAAATTTTAAACTGGTCATTTTAAATTATATTTTTTTTTAGATTTTATCTTTATATTTAATTATATATATATATATAATAGAGCTGGTCATTTTGAATTATATTTTCAATTCGGTGTCACTCCATCAAAAGCTGAAAGTTTGGAGTTATGAGCTGGATGATATCACTTAAATGGTAGGTAGGTATAATCATTACTTAGCAGGAATATAATTCTCATGAACACAATTTCCTTCCAATTTAATGTTCTGATTTCTTTTGTATATAATAATGCACTCTACGAATTTCAACTGTATCTATAATACACCCATTCAAGAATTGTGCATGGCATGTTCAATGCGCGTAATCGAATTAAATAGCATGCTTTACGGTCTGTTAGGTGGGTTGAATAATTTAAAACATTCCCTGCAAAGTAATAGTAATTCGTCTATAATCATGTATTCATGAATACGAAGTCGTAAACTATTCCAAGGCATGAAATCATTTATATTGCTTGCACCGATTTCATACAATAATACGTACATCATCTCCATTGCATGCGCCATCTGCATTTAACATTGTATCATCTGAATTGCTCGCGCCATTATCATGCAATTATGGATCATTTGCATACAATATCACATAATTACCATAATTTTGCGCTGACGGGAACATATAACTTCACACGATTTGGCGCAAGCTTCAGGACACCGCCCGATTACTGGTTCTCAACGATTATAACCTCGTAGCTGGCCGGTTCACAACTAATTCCCTTACAGTATTAGTCACGTGATGGTAAATTTCACAATTTTCAAAATAAGCAAGCTAACAATTACTATAATTAAATGGCATGCAATGCGTGACACCAACTGCACTTACTGAACATGTGAGCGCAAGTAATATTTCATTTGAGTATTGTCAACAGTAGGTAACTAAAATATTTTCTATTTGCGGTTCACATGAGCCTCCTCCCTGCACGCGTTGGTATCGAGATACCCCCACATAACATAAATTTTATTGATTTTCATTTTTTCGCGCGCAGCTATTTAGTGAATAATATTGATACTCTTATGTATCAATTGGATTGTAGTTTTAGAAGGTGCACAATTAACAATTGGATGAGTGCTCCCGTAGGGATTGGCAGGGCGGCCCACAATTCGTCTATGAATGCACATGTGGGCATGTATCTGCTGATTGTTATAGGGGTTCTTCTAACTCAGCGATCTGATAAAATGCGTCAATATTATATTAATTATCAGAAAAAATAATATGCATTTATTTGAAGCCTCCTGTTAGTAAATGATAACATTGAGATTAACTATTTTAGGCAATTTTTCAACACATAAAATACAATTTAGGATCGATGGCCTTATTGTAGACTACTCAAATCAGATTGATAAATCCGAAACAACGTTTGACAGATACAAATCAATTATTAAAAGAAACGAAAATTTTTCAGATTCAGTTTTACCGATTCAGTGGTGTATTTATATTAGGTTGATTATTTGCGTAAAATTAACTACATTTTACAATTAAAATACAACAGTTGTCGAAGTTGAAGTTCATTCCGCTCGGGGAAAACTCAAAAAATATAACTCAGTACTCACTGCCTGCAGTGAGTGACGCAGAGAGCGCATTTTTTCGTCCGCCCGTGACGTGAAGTCACGGACGGACGTCATGGACGGTCATGACGAGCACAATAGCGCCTTTTTTACGTAAATGATATAATGCGCTAAAAAGAGACAGCATGACTGAGTTGTGATGGTTTTAATTGAGGTCAAGAAATCAGTGACTGAGCTGAGCATGCTTAGAGCTCATAGTGAAGAGGATACGTAGATAAAAATGACGGAGTTGACAGCAAATTCACCAATGTTGGCGTTGTAAAGCCAATTTTTGTAAGAATTCAGCGCCTTTAAATATTCTTAGGCCACACAAATAATTTTATGTTCAGAGATTGAAAGTATTTTTTTTTTTACAAATATGTTGACAAATTCAATGTATTGTGGCACAAATATCCTGTTCATGCTACTGTGAAAATACGGTACTTCCTGTTTTTGTTCTACTTCATTAATGTTGTTGATAGTTTGTTGGTGAAATTAAACGTTCGCTCACTTCCTGTACATCTTCTGATGATGTCATTTTTGAGGACATGATTTAATTAAGGTAAATTCTAACTCTAATATGAACTTGATTTGTTAAAGCTCTAATTGCAATAGCTCTGAGGAAAGATGGCGCTAGCCGTTTGGTTTCATATTAGCCTTCACGAAGTATAATGACAAAGGGTTTACAATATAATAGAGTATATTGATTTAATTTAACCCACGCAAAATATATAGAATAGGAGGGTTGATGTTATCCTTACGACGCTGGTGAAGAAAGGACGCTCCTTCTGGGAGATGTTGCCAATGGGTTTTAGATCGAGTTTCTCTTCACTAATTCCAAATGCGGATAATAGTATTTACAATATCTGCGAAACTTAAAATCGTCATACGGTTATCTTGGTGTTTTTGATTGATAAACCGGCAAATGAGTATGTAATGTTTTAGTATTGCTGATTTGAAAAGTATTTAAAATATCGAGTCACATCGTTTGTATTACATTTGATCAATAATCACATAGAGGAGACTGAATTCGTACTCAATGCATCTTTCATGGATAATGAATATTTAATTAGATATTTTCCACCCTTAAATTAGATTAAATTAGATATTTTCCACCCTTTTCCACCTCAAAATTTTGTACATTGGCTGTTCCGGTTTATAGTCTCATCTTAAAGCTGACATTCTGACCTATCCAACGGTACCAAAACCATCTCTGTACGTTGATTTATTCGTTCACGACAGATTGCGAAAGGGTTATGTGTCGAGGAGTTCTTTCACATTTAAGATAGGCGGAAATTACCTGCCATGCACATATATGGCCGGTCTGAAGACGCTGCACCTTAGTTACCCGGCAGCTGGCATGCGGGAAGGTGTTCATGCAGTCGTTCATTCCATCCTTGACTGAATTTCAGCTCAGGCAGCGTCTTGCATGCTATCCTTGCCACCTTCAATGCATATTTAGAGGCGCTCGGGACTTTGTCTCGCTCTACTGAACATTCACACTTATTGTCACTGCAAACCTATCTCCTCATAGAGTTTTTAAGCTACAGCGATGAGAGATATACTGTTCGATTTCCAAATAAAAGATCTAGAGATTGGTCCTAGCTTTTTTCAATTTCGTTATAGTTTTAAAATTATTTAAAAAGGGGGGGGGGAAATTGGGAAATCGGAAAATTTTTATAAACATTTACGAAAAATGCTTCTACCCAGAAAAATTTGAATTTCTAAAAAAGCTATTATGAATCGATAGACATGGTCCTTACGCATCGATTGATATGCGTCTTGATGTTGTAGTTTGAAAGTCCTAGGATGAGAAAGATTTCTACAGTCCCCCCTTTTTTTGCCGTTTTCTAAGAATTTCACGTTTTCTTTCATTTTTTTTCGAAAAATTTACATGAACAAAATTGTCTTACGTTTCGGTTTTACTTACGTAGGTGTACCAAGTTCCAAAGTGATCCGTCCGTAAATAAAAAAGTTTTTCAGGACTCAGGACGCTCCCCTCATACAAAGTCACGACACAGCCGTAGTCAGATCGCGTTTACATTTAAATTCTATAATCTATAGCATCGCCAATATCTAGTACGTAGACAGCTTATCCCTACGCGCAGCTTCTACGAGCTGCAGGGAGTCAAAAAGTACGAAAACTAAACAGCAAACTCAGAAATGCTAAATTATGGCAGCATTCATGACTCCGTACCATACCTACTGAGTAGATCAGTGCAAATGATCGTTAAGACGAATATTACGACAGTAACTAAAATATTCCAACTTCGTGAATCTCACGACCCCTGCAAGCTATGTTATCATGTCATATATAGCTCGATTGTACATACTTCTTTACTGATAATGTTAATGGTATTCGCGGTGACGAATTTATGAATGTGTTCGGCGTTAGTCTGATATGTAGTAGAATACGCATTTCTTGAATGTGGACCTGCAAATCCAGGTAACAGCTTGTCCACAAGATAAATCTTTCTAATTCACATTCAGAGTGTAGGATCGAAAGCATAATTTATTATCTATTCATTAGTTATTTGATTTCTGTTGAAACTCAGTAATTTAATTGTTTGCTTACATCGAAGATTGCGAATCTCTCCCAGCTGCTTGCCAAATTGCTTTCACTTTTTATATAACGACAATCCATATAATACATCATAGATACTGGCCGGGCTGGCAATTAAAGCTATAGAGATTAAAACAAATAAAACTAGCAAGAAATATAGATATAAAATGTTATTATAATAACTAAAGACAGATCTGTGGTGACATCATTGACATGGTAATCTATCATCGAAATATTTCGTGTCCCACAACTCGCTGGATGTGTGGATGATATGACGTGGGTCAAAAAGTTCAGTCTATCCTAAATATCATGAGCGATGCTAATAATATTTACTACTTGAGGACAGACTGCATTGTTTTGCAGCGGTAAACATTATAGAAATTATAACTTTCCCACTCAATTATTATACACATTACAGAAATTATTACTTTCCCTCTATACTGTGTCAACACCGTTTAGGACGTTAAGGTCGCTCTTCGCTCTCACAATTTTTTCGGTTATTTTCTGTCGGCTGATCCCTGCAGCAGGTTAGTTTAAGCTCAAATGGGTTCCTATTTATTATCTTAATTATTGTTATATTGGATTATCATTTGCTTATTCATCTTAAACGACGATTATTTTATAGATTATAGCATTCTAACATGAAATTTTCATCATTATTACTTACCCTCCTGCTTCTCACACACCCGTAGCATCCTTATCTTTCGTGAGAAGCAGCTCTCATCGATCGATCTCATCTCTCGATCGAATCTCTCCTGAAGGTGGTCTGCATAAAGGGCAAGGAGAGAAGCCTTAACACCGAGGGCGTTTGTGCTGCAGCAGAGATGCTGGTCCCTGTATGGAGCGATGGTACCGCAGGCATTTACTTTAAGATTTTATAATTCCAATTGACTATCAAGAGCATTACAAGCTACAATGCGAAATTCGGCACCGCTTCAACAAAATTCCCTCCAACTCTGCTGGCCCGACTACCTGCTACCCTTGTCGACGCCAGTGACTACTACGAGCTGAAAGCTGCTGTCTTATGCCAATATAAAGCAACCAAACCGAAAATATTTGAAAAACTGATTTGGTCAACTACTTTTGGCAGCAGGCCATCGATTTACCTTCAGGAAATCCAATCACTGGCCGATCAAGTCGGAGTGATAAAAGAGTTGATTCGGCACAAGTTTGCAAAATATCTCCCTTTCAATATTGCTGCAATAATAGCTTTTCAAAAAATCCTCCTTTTAGGAAGCTGGGCATGCTGGCAGCTCAGTTAATTCCTTTCCCTGGCCAAAAGCAAACTCCAGTAAATGACGTAACACAGGGGCATAGCAACCATCCTTCGAAGCCATAAAGTACGTATCACGACGCCAACGAGAGAATAATGCTTACCTATCCCTCGGTCTTAAACTTTTTTTCTTCGCGTGAGCACGTACCTGAAGTCTGTCGCACCCTGAAGCCGCTCGGACTTGCAAATCCTTGATGCAAGTGGCTAAACAAAGCTAACTGCCGCATCCTCGCTACCTCTCGCCCATCTTAACATAACATTACATAACATAACATAACATAGTGATGTCGGCTCTGAAGTGTAGGCCTGATGTGGCCTGTCGCCGATTCTTTTCCATTTCGTGCCTTGTTCATAGATCTAAACTCGTGTCATTTGACCGGATCTTTTCATGACTGGCGATAGTTTGAAGAAGCTACTAGACTTCCAACACTGAAATCGTTTCGGTACAAAATTCGCGAGATAAGTCAAACCGGCATAGTAAGAAGTGAGAAAGTTGGGACCCGCAAACACTACGTGCGTCCCCGATCACTGCCAGAACTCAACTCAAAAGAACTCAAAGTGATCTCGGCGCTGCAGTGTAGGCCAGCTGATGTGGCCTGTCGCCGATTCTTTTCCTTTTCGTGCCTTGTTCACAGAAGATCTAAAATCGTGTCATTTGACCGTATCTTTTCACGACTGACGAAAGTTTGAAATAGCTACTCGACTTCCACCGGGTTCGCAGTGGTGCTAGGAATTTCAAATCTGAACATATATTTTTCCATAGCTTTATCGAGTCTGTTCTTGAGTGCGTTCATACTTGGAGCGCCAACGATGTCATCGGGGAGGCTGTTCCACATGTCGGTGATTCGAAGCGAGAAGAAATTTTGTCGCGTGGAGAAGTTGCAGCGTAGTTTTTTTAGTTTATAGCTGTGGCCCCTGGTGTTGGTTCTTGCTTCAAATCTTTATCTCGTCAGTCCCCACGCCAATCTGCTACACGTCAATCTCCTCTTAGTTTATCACAGCCTGAAAACTAATTACTCGGGTCAACCTCGCTTCCGAAGTCGACCCTCCGCTACTTGGAATCATTGCAACTTTTTGTACAACGCAATTGCATGGGCTTCCTATCCAACAGAGGAGCAGTTATCACGCTAATCCTTCCTTCTTACGCTTTAGGAATAACCTTATGTCTTACTGCAGTTTCTACGACCACTGCGACGGGTTCACCCATGGAGAAACTTCTGTTGAATGGACATTTTTTAAATTGAGAAGAAACAATTCGATAAAGTTTTATAGTCGCAGAAATCTCCCACGCTAGACGCATGTCGACTGTATAGCTAGCAGGCCATTATTGGATTCTTCCACTCAGCGCTGTATGACCGCATTTGCAGTGACCTCCGAAACAACTCATCTTGTGATAAATAATTATGAAAATGATAAATCATTATTCAACCATCTGACTCCAAAGCATTGCAATAATTTTTAAGTATGATTGGTTTCTACCGTCGTGTACATTTCGCGTCAATTATCTTGCACTAACGGAGCTCCTCAAACGCCCAAAATAAAAATCACTTAAGTTTCCAGATGACGACAAAAAAGCATTTGAAGCCTAATTAGTATATAATGATATATATTAGCAGGATATTCATGAGGTAAGCTGGAATTAGGAAACGAATGTTTTGTAACAAGAGCTTCCGAGCTAGAACAAGAGCTGCTCCAGCAAAATCTAGCATTTCTCATCGATCACTGTTAATTGAAGAAAATGCACTGAAATTTTTAGTTAAATTTCAGGGTGTTCCTACATCAAAACGTCGTAGAGCAAGTTGAAAAACTTCGATTGCATTTATAGTCCATATGATTTAACAACATAAATTGACAACTCATTTATTTCCAGGTAATAAACGATCAACAAAATGTGACGCCTTTTAAAATTAATGATTTAATTTAATTAATAGCGGTTTCAGCGTTTATTAGGCCGTAGGCCTGTCGCCAATTCTTAACATCGCAGAACATTCACAGCATTTTGCGGTCTCGAACTCCCAATTCACTGCTACAATTCTGCTGTGCTTAACCGCCCGGCCAATTGGCCGATTCTGACCAGAAACTGGCGCACAGATCTGGGACCGAACCCGCGCCTCTCTGCTCCAATCTTGGTACTCTGAACTTTAACCACTGGGCCACCCTGCCCACTATATTGATTGAACTATAAATAAGATTAAATGTAAGAAATATAATATAAGAAATGAGATTGAACTATAAATAGCTCATATTGTGTGATAAAGATTGCAGAACCATCTCAGTATCTGAAATCATTATGGTCTACTGTTTTTTTTTTTATTTATTATTCAACAAAGTTTGCGTACCCTTGGTGCAGCAAATCCAGTATTTTTGTAGGATGACTTCAGGAAATTGAGAAAAACTCGTTTATTCCGCACGACCGTCATGATTTTGAGGAATAATTACGTGGAAATGTCTAAATAAAAAGTAGAAGCTGAACATGGTGGACCTGTGCGAGTAACGTTATCATAAATTGAAACAGGATTTTAAATTTTCTAGGTTATAAATAATAAATATAGAACAAGGTAAACGTAATTAAAAAGTCTATAGTCATTTATGCAGTTCGTCTACAACTGATGCCAATGATCGAATCCTTGTGGCGTGTGCAAGAACAAGTCTATACCAATGTAGGATGTAGCCATGTAATTTTTACGATGATGTCATCACTCATCTTGTCTGTCACTTGTCAGTGAGCCTGTTACTTACTGCAGTTACTGGTAGTGGTAGGCAGCCTGTCAGGGTTGCCTGGCTGGGTCATGGGTCACGGGTGGTACCTACACTTCCAAAGTTCCAAGTCTTCCATGTCCAAATCCAATCCATGATTATCCATCACTTACAGCCTACAGGGATCTAATTCTGATTTCTGATTGATACAATTACCTAATCTCTTATTCTAGAGGAGCTTAGATTTAGAGATGTGACTGCATTGCTCTAGATACTTTGTTTACAATTGATTTCAAATTCAACCCGTATCTTTATATACTATAAGTTATACTGAGTATAAGTTTATACATATCATATATGTATAGTATACTATATGTCTTTAAAAAGTTATCCTACTCAAAAAATAGCCTATAGGTAAATAGGCATAGGCCAGGCTGTAGAGTAGGGCCTTCTAGCTCGAGATATCGGCGTCTTTTCAAGCTCTCCAGCCTCTCCATCAGCCACATCAACCTTAAATTGGCGTCCATGGCCGATCATAAACTATGGCAGAGTATGGCTCAGGCAGCCATGACCAATCATAAACTATAGATTGCTTGATCAGCCCAGCTGTCACCACGCCCATCTTCAGCTTGTTTGATTGCTTGTACCTATCTGTCACCCAATCACAATGTGCATACATCTGGCAAGCCCAATGCTACTGCTGAAAAAACTTGTCAATCTATTGTGTTCTAATGCAATCTATTGTGTTCTAATGCAATCTATTGTGTTCTAATGCAATCTATTGTGTTCTAATGCAATCTATTGTGTTCTAATGCGATCTATTGTGTTCTTACGTGATCTATTGTGTTCTAACATGATCTATTGACCAGTATTGTGTTCCAATTTGATCTATTGCATTCTACCGCGATCTATAGCGTTCTAACGCGATCTATTGTGTTCTAACGCGATCTATTGTGTTCTAACGTCATTTATTGTGTTCTAAGGTGATCTATTGCGTTCTACCGCGATCTATTGCATTCTAACGCGATCTATTGTGTTCTAACGCAATCTATTGTGTTCTAACGCAATCTATTGTGTTCTATTGTTTTCTAACGTGATCTATTGCGTTCTAACGCAATCTATTGTGTTCTAACGTGATCTATTGTGTTCTAACGTGATCTATTACGTTCTAACGCGATCTATTGTGTTCTAATGCGATCTATTGTGTTCTAACGTGATCTATTGTGTTCTAACGTGATCT
>NW_025938859.1:1248348-1276384 GCF_000764305.2 Hyalella azteca | reverse complement strand
TGCTTGGGTGCTCAAATGTAGCTCTCACAGGCGCCGGAACTGCGCGCTACATCGCGTAGTTCAGGTGGCTATGAGCTCGTATGCTTGGGTGCTCAAATGTAGCTCTCACAGCCATTGGAACTACGCGCTACAACACATAGTTACAATCGTAGCATGTAGATCAATACGGCGCATCAGCCATATCGATCGTAAATCGCGATTTATGGAGAAGCATAATTGGCGACCGGTGTCCAGTCTAGTCTGGAAAAGTCCTATTTTTGTCTGAAATATCGCGGCTCTAATATCATATAATTTCAGTAGGTATGAAATCTCACGGCTCGAATGTCATAAATTTTTGTTTGATTAAAAAATCGCGGTTTGCACTTCGCAAACATGTCATTTCATAAAATTTTCAACTTCCGCAATCCGCATTGCTTTACCATTTCCGCCAAAAATATCTTGCAGAAAAAACATAAACATCGTAATGTAAACAAATAAACAAAACGTTTGTTGAAGATCGCACATAGTTGCGGTCATGTCAAAGCGGTCAGACTGTATATTAACACGTGCTGAACTTACAGTAAAGACAAATTTTATTGTTGCCGTTTGACTGTTTAAGGGTAAAATTAGAGATTTGGGGTAACACGTGCATAAACTTTGTAAATAAATTCGCATTCGCACCTCGTAAATGGCTTTTCATGGCCGAGATATGGAATTCACGGCTCGGTGAAATAGAATCACGGCTCGTAGAAGTAACTAGTAAGGGTCCTAAGGCCCAGTAACAGTAAGGGGACATTTTGACAACTTTTTATTGGTGTACCTACTAGGCTACTAGTGACTTTAATGTTTAATTAATTAATTTAATTTTAAAATAATTTCTCATTTGTATCACTAAACTTTTCATATCTATATTCAGTATGAGACTCATAATCACTCATTTTTCACTTTTCACTCACTTTTCTGTATGACTCATAATCACTCATTTCAGAAATTTTGTTATTCAAAAATCAGAACTGAGGTAAAGTAAACGCGGTATATTCCGACAAAAAAATCACCGTATGCGCAACTCGAGTTCTGTTTGCTTTATGTCACTCTCAAAACACTGCGCTTCGCGCCAGCAACGATGAAACGTCACAAACTGTTACCATATTCATTTAAAAGCTTTCAGAATGCAAACCTGCAAAATTCATATATTCCGGCGCTGAGTGTGACTAAATTTGGCATTTTGTGAGACTAATTTTGGCCACGCTTCAAACTACTAATTCGTAATTCCAACCCTCATGTGTTCAAATTCCGATCTCTGTGTGAGCTGTATTGGAATAGGACACAGCTCTGAATTAGAACAGTAATGAATATTGAACACTACTTAATTAGGCTTTTAATTGAGAGCTATTAAGTTTTTAATTAGGAAAATTTTAAGTTTTGCGAGCTGTGTGTATCTAATTCCAAGCTGTGTCAGAATTAGTTTTTATGCGTCTAAAACCGTCTCTTAACTTAATCATCTATTAATTTATTTACCACTTGAAATTAGCAATTACAAGTATACTTAAAAGATTTCTAATATATTCACAGACTTATTTAAAAGTCTCAAACCACAATATTCTTTCTACACAAACAGTTTATCACTGTTTGGTAGAGCAAGGTCAACTATCAACTTTGACACGTTTTTTGATGTTCTCACTGGGTGACTTGCACTGTCTCTCTTTGAATCTCAACATTTTCCTGCCAGATGGCCCAGACCTAGTGTTTTGGCAATAGTATGGCACGCAATAGTATGACCTCACTATTTCAACCATCAATGAATGCGTGGAACTAAGACAAAGCTTAATATAAAGGAAAAAAGTTGAGAAGTGTCGGAATTACCCACGATGTCGGAATATACCGCGTTTACCCTGTTTGGAATTATTGCCTTGATTCATACCACTCTCACTCTCCAAATTATTGAAAAAGTTTTTGTTATATCTATAAAGATTTGTTGAAAAATCTCATTTCATTTTTCAGTGCTGCAGTAAAAAAAAACTGGAATCATCATGCCTTCATCTGAGATTAGTTTGCTGCTGGGTGAGTTCCTTACTAAAACTTATTCTTATCAATCTAAACTTTGTTTTAATAGTTGATATATTTTTACATTGCATCCAAATTGTATGAAATAAATTATTCATTTAGTTCATCTGACAGCTTTTCCCAAGGATTTCTGTTTAATTCAAAGTCTGTCACCAGGAGCATCCCTATTTTTTTCCTAATATTTAATGAAATGAATACTTAATTTGTATGAATGGAATATGGTCCAAGATCATCAGAGATACATATACAGAACTCTAACTATTTATTTTTTGAAACTAGCTAATTTGGTACAATGTACTCATATTACCATTAGATATACATACTTTCAGGAGACCATTTTTCCTACTTACTAGTGAAATTTTGTAGCTCCAAAGGGTAAAATTTTAATTACTTTTGGAATTTCACTGCCAAATTGTGCACTTTTCTTAATAATTAGGTAGGAAGTATATTATTCATCTAGCAGGAATCTCCCAGTTCTATAAATGACAGGAACTCTCTGGTCAGTTGACGCTCAAAAAGATGAGCTATTCCATGCAAGAATATTTTCATGGGGCTTAGGCTAACAGCCAAACACTCTGTGAATTTTTCCTCTTTTTGAGATTTAATGATTTGCAATTTTCTTCATAAAATTGAGGGATTTGTTTATAAAACCTATATAAACACTTGTTTATATAGGTTTTAACAATTTTTTGGTTTAAATTCAAATTTGTTTAAATTTAAATATTTGCAGAGAAGGCTACCAATTCTCTTCTGCTGGAGGTTGACATGCTGTCTACGATGCAGATCGTAGATGCTATTCGTCAGAATGATGTCAGGTCAGGCTTAAGTGCTGTGTAAGTAATTGCCTTTTTCCTCAACTGTTCTTTGAGTTGCCCTACTGTTCAGTAGTTGTTGTTTATAATGTATCTGGTGAAAACAATTTATTGTAGAAGTTCCTTGATGATATTTTAACCTATTTTGTGGGGGCCTATATCTATAAAATTCAGAACTTTAAACCTATGCATTGAACATCTTTTCATCTATGAGACATTGTCATGAAAGTGGCATTAGTTCTTTTAAATTGTTTGATGCAGATTTAACTTTCTCATTTGCTTGCTTCTTAATGTATGTTTGCAGTAATATTTCTAATTGTGTCCTTCAAACTGCAGTGCCAAGCAGGCAGTGCAGTGCATCTACGCCAGGCTGAAAGACAAGAATCCCAACGTGGTGCTTATGACGCTGCAGGTCAGTTTTTATTGTCCAGTCATCAGGTTATGTTGCTCTATGTGGTGCTTATGACGCTGCAGGTCAGTTTTTATTGTCCAGTCATCAGGTTATGCTGCCCTATGTGGTGCTTATGACGCTGCAGGTCAGTTTTTATTGCCCAGTCATCAGGTTATCTTGCCCAATGTCAAGACCAATTTAAAAAACTCTTCATTTGGCATGAAGGAGGCTCTACATTTTTTTTAAAGCATCAAATCAAATTTTAAATAATTTTTATGTTTTTAAATATATTTTTTGCCATATGTTTAATGTTGTCAATGATTTTAATCAATATTCATAATCTTGTAGCCTACCATTTAATCAAGATAGAAGATAAAATCATGTATGCAACTTGATGATCACTTGCACTTGTATATAAGTTCATCCTGTAAGAGTGGGCAGCAGTATTAAACTAGTGCATTCATTCATTACTTGTATTGAAAAATTCAAATATTGAGTTAATTGAATAACCTCATATGTGATCTCATTTATACATGCACATTTAAAAGTCATTGGTGTAGTTTGGCAGGAGTTGTTCTTTAATGCAGGTTTCATTGAAGACCAAAGAGTCTTATTTATTTCTTATTGACAATTTTCTTATTGTTTTTCTCTATTTGGTGAATTAGGCTTTTGATAGGAATTGAAAACTCAAATATCAGGTTTCCAAGGGACATTTTATTATAATTTAAAAATAATTTAATTGTCAATAATACTCTCTGGTCTTCAATAAAACCTTCATTTAATAGTCAATATATTTATTTGTATTAACACTTCAGGTTCTGGAAGCAGTAGTGAAGAACTGTGGTGAAGCAATCCACGTGGAAGTGTGCAGCCGCCCGTACTGTGAAGCGATGGAGGAGCTCATCCGCTCCAACACCAACGATGAGGTGCGCAGCGCAGCCTGCTTCCTGCTCGGCAGCTGGTGCAGCGCCTTCAAAGGCCAGCCTAAACTGCAGGCTGTGCAGGTCAGGGCTAGTGATGGCTCTTTATTTTGCATTATGTTTTCAAGATTGCAAAACACTTTTCTGTTTTATTTTTATACATTTCGTGTAATATATTAAAGCGTAAAGTGTTTTCAAGTATTGCCTACAGGACGTCAGTATAGGCTGGACACAGAAGACGGTGCTTATATCATTATTTGCAGGACCTGGCGAACATCCTGCAGGTCAAAGGATTCAACATCACGATGACTTATTGTTGTTGCAGGACCTGGCGAACATCCTGCAGGTCAAAGGCTTCAACATCACGATGACTTATTGTTGTTGCAGGACCTGGCGAACATCCTGCAGGTCAAAGGCTTCAACATCACGATGACTTATTGTTGTTGCAGGACCTGGCGAACATCCTGCAGGTCAAGGGCTTCAACATCACGATGAACAACGAGGCGGCTGCTCTGTACTCCTCCGACGCCGCCCCGAACTGGGTTGAGGCTGACTGCTGCTACCGCTGCCGCAGCACCTTCACACTTATTAAGCGCAAGGTATTTCTACACATTATTTATTTTTATTTGGTTAACCATCGTCTCTTGAACAATAAATCGTGTCTTGAATGGTTTTCACACTTATTAAACGCAAGGTATTTCTACTAATTATTTATTTTTATTTAATTAACCACCGTCTCTTGAACAATAAATCGTGTCTTGAATGGTGAATTCAAGATAATAGAAGTTGTTAATTAATGAGTCTCATCTTAACAACTAATAATGAGCCTCATGGTTGTTATTAATGAGCCTCATATTAACAACTAATAATGAGCCTCATGTTTGTTATTAATGATCTTCATGTTCTCAGCACCACTGCCGCGCGTGTGGCCAGATCTTCTGCCACGACTGCAGCAGCAAGTCCTCCATTATCCCCAAGTTCGGCATCGAGAAGGAGGTGCGAGTCTGCGTCAGCTGCTACCACGACATCAACACGTCAGTGACCGTCACTTGTTTACTGGTGCATGTCACTTGTTTATTAGGGCACCTCACTTGCTTGCTAATGCACGTGACTCCCTCTCTTATATGTTGCCAGCGCACGTCACTTGTTAGTGCACGTCTCTTGTTTGCTAGTGCACGTCACTCCTTTGCTTGTGCACGTCACTTGTTTGCCAGTATATGTGACTCCCTGTCATATGTTGCCAGTGCACGTCACTCCCTGTCTTATATGTTGCCAGTACACGTCACTCCCTCTCTTATATGTTGCCAGTGCACGTCACTCCCTCTCTTATATGTTGCCAGTACACGTCACTCCCTCTCTTATATGTTGCCAGTGCACGTCACTCCCTCTCTTATATGTTGCCAGTGCACGTCACTCCCTCTCTTATATGTTGCCAGTACACGTCACTCCCTCTCTTATATGTTGCCAGTGCACGTCACTCCCTGTCTTATATGTTGCCAGTACACGTCACTCCCTCTCTTATATGTTGCCAGTGCACGCTACTCCTTCTTTTGAGCACGTGATTTTTTCCATTTCATGTAAAATTGTTCTCTTTTTCCTAGTTTAAATCATTGTAAAATTCTATTTTTTAAATTTATTCAGCTTTCTCTTCTTCCCGACTTCAAATAAATCTTTGATTTATTCATCATCTCAAGAATTAATCCACATTGTTGTTCGTAATTTATCTACCAAGCTCAAAAGCAACGTATTTGAACTCTGCCCACCTAACTAACATCGAGTTTCTGGCTTGGAAACGCACAGAACCAATTTTTTTATGACAATAAATCTTTATAAGACCATTTCCCTGTTTTTTCATTCATTTCACGACGTCTGACTTGCTTTTTAAATCCAATACGCAACTGATAAAGCCTGACTAAACCTTCATACCTTTGTGTATGAAGACCATCATACCTTCATGTGTAGGTATGAACACGTTAATTTCTACACCTAAGCATTGTATGTAGGTACACGTGTTATGTGAGGTATGTACAAGTTTATTTATACTCCCGTATTGTATATATATGTATCATGTGAAGTTATGTACAAGTTTATTTGTACACCCAAGCATTGTATGTACCTACACATATTGTATAAAGGTATGAAGACGTTTATGTGCACACCCTAGTATTGTATGTACACGTATCATGTGAAGGTATGAACAAGTTTATGTGCACGCCCTAGCATTGTATGTACACATATTTCATACACATGTGTGTGTGTGTGTGTGTAGTTAAGCCTGCCTGTATTGAGACGTGTTTTACCCACACAGTCCCCAGAGCGGCAGGAGCAAGAGCAAGGACGACGCCACTGCCTCCAGTCCCGCCAAGGTCAGTTATTAATTCTACTACTCTACTAAAATTCTACTCTAATATTTATTAATTTTATTATGTATTTGTACACACAATTGTAATATAAAGACATATGTCAGCCCCGGCAAGGTGAGTTGCTACTCTAAACACGTTCAACAACGTTGAAAACGCGTTTATCAACGTTGAAAATATGACCTGTAACGTTGAAAACACGCTCAAAATTGTTGAAAATACGTTCAACAAGGTTATTTAAAGTTTAGATGCTTGGTGGCAAGCTTATTTTCCTGAAATCGTAAGAAGCACCAGGACAGAAACAGTTCGTAGCGTGTCGAATTTACGAGAAAAACTCCTTTTTCTGAGTAATATAATGAATATGTTAATGGCGCCATACTGATCTTTGAGACGAATATATTTGTGGAGCAATATAAACAGAGTTGACGATTCATCATGATCTAATTTATGTTCATTTATCATGATCTATTGGTTGATGATTTATAATAGCCTAATCATTGATTATTCATCATAGTCTAATTGCTGATTAATCAGCATCGTCTAATTGTTTATTATTCATCATAGCCTAATCGATTATTATTCATCATGGTGTAATAGCTGACACATCATATACTAATATCGTATTATTAATCATATCTAATAGGTGATTATTATTCATATAGTCTAATATCATATTATTCATCATAGTCTAATAGCATATTACCCTTCATAGTCTTATAGCATATTATCCTTCATAGTCTAATAGCATATTATTCATATAGTCTAATATCATATTACCCATGACGGTGGCCCAGAAAGCCCCAGCAGGCAGCAGCAGCAGCAAGAGCAGCAGCACTGGGACCAGCAAGACTGAAGCAGAGCTGCAGGAGGAGGAAGAGCTGCAGCTCGCGCTAGCTCTGTCCCGCTCTGACGCTGAGAACAAGATCAACGAGGTTAATTACTTAATATTAATTCACATTAATTCATTCATTGTCCTAAAACTTGGTTTATTATTGTTGCCAAAACTGGAATGTTTAATGTAGAATTAATGTTAAGGCAGCTCGCACTGTCGCTCTTACGCTGAGAACAAGATCAACGAGGTTAATTACTCACTATTAATTCCATCATTATAGTAAAACTTGGTTGAAGAAGTATTTTTGTTGCTAAAATAGGAAAGTTAAATGTAGAATTGCTGCTAAGGCAGCTCGCACTGTCCCGCTCTGAAGCTAAGAAAAAGATCAAGAATGTCAGTTAATTGCATGGAAAATTTGCAAACACTTGATATTTATGGTAATGTCTGACTCTTGTGTTTATGGTAACGTCTGACTCTTGTATTTATGGTAATGTCCAACTCTTGTGTTTATGGTAACGCATAACTCTTGTATTTATGATAGCATCTAACTCTTTTATTTTACTTGCAGAAATTACGGCACACTTCCACCATGCTGGGGGGAGGGGGATGGCGTAACGGTGGGGGGGTGTCTGCTCCCCCACACTCCCCTTCTCCCCCACCCGCCGCCGCCCCCCCACCGAGCACCCAGGGGGAGACGGATGAGCTTGCCAAGTCAGGGGCTGGGGGATTTAGGGATGGCAATTCAGATGAAGCAATTCTTAATTCAATATATAATTGTTGAGCATCTAATTGAATTTTGAAGTTAATGAGTATTATCTTTATTTTGTTGCATTGGACGTTTTTACATTGTTAACGATAATTATAAATAAATTATTATTTAATTTCTTCTAGCTCAAAAATATGATTTTTTGCAGTTGATCGTTAGTATTCTTTTTATTTTGTTGCATTCGACGTTTTTACATTGTCAATGATAATTATAAATAAATTATTATTCAATTTTCTCTGGATCAAAAAATGATTTATAAATTAAATAAAATGAATAAAATATGATTTATTTTCCTAGTTAAAAAATATGATTTCTAATAATTTCTGTTCTGGTGTTCCAGTTAAGACAAGAAGGAACAATGCACAGGTCAATTGACACTTTCCTTCACTCAATTACTTCATTGTTCTGACAAATATTTTAGTTTCTTTTTAATTTTTTCTTTTATTAATAACTAATCCTATTCTCTATTTATTCATTTGCATAGGCAGCAATTTTTTATAGTTTTGATTGAAAAATGAGGGATCTGATTTATTTCCAGGTACCTAAA
Source organism: Hyalella azteca (assembly GCF_000764305.2). Taxonomy (NCBI): domain Eukaryota; kingdom Metazoa; phylum Arthropoda; class Malacostraca; order Amphipoda; family Hyalellidae; genus Hyalella; species Hyalella azteca. The sequence continues at coordinate 1,267,713 of NW_025938859.1, read as the reverse complement.
CCGTTCACACTGGGAACAGCGTAAGCAACAGAACAACAGCAGCAACAAGAACAACAGCAACAAGAGCCGCTACTCAGCTGCTGACGAAGGCTCCACCGAGGACGTGGCTGCTGAGGGCGGGGCAATTAAAGAGCTCGCCTCCCCCACCTCACCCCCCGGCAAGAGGGAAGAGGTGGGCGTGTGATCAATAATGAACATAATAATGTTCATTATTAAACATTAACTTACTGTGATCAATAATGTATTAAAGATTAAATTACTGTGATCAATAATGTATTAAACATTAACTTACTGTGATCAATAATGTATTAAAGATTAAATTACTGTGATCAATAATGTATTAAACATTAAATTACTGTGATCAATAATGTATTTCACTCGGCAAGAGGGAAGAGGTGGGCGTGAGTTGTTCATACAGCTCGTCTCAATGTTATAGTGATAATCATGATGGATAATCATGCTTGATAATCGTGATTGATAATTATGACGGATAATCGTGATTCATAATTTGATTGATAATCATGATTGATGATAATCATTGATTGTTATTGCCTATCTTCATATTAGGAACGCTTACGTTACAGGCTCTGCATTACTTTTATGTTGATTGTTATTGTTTATCTTTATATTAGGAACGCTTACGTTACAGGCTCTGCATTATATTACGTTGATTATTATTGCCTGTCTTTATATTACGAACGCTTACGTTACAGGCACTGCAGACGAGCAACGAGGACGACATGAACGAGTTCGTGTCGACGTTCCGTGCGCAGCTGGACGTGTTCGTGAACCGTATGAAGAGCAACCAGTCGCGCGGCCGCCCCATCGCCCACGACACTTCAGTGCAGTCGCTCTTCATGAACCTCACCACCATGCATGAGCAGCTGCAGCAACACCTGCAGCAGCAGGAGGCTAAGCGAGGTTTGCATTTGTCACTAGCACTCTAGGAACCCAACAGATTAGCGCCCATCCTGCACCTGCAGGAGGCTAAGTGAGGTATTCTTGGTCACTAGCACTCTAGGAACCCAACAGATTAGCGCCCATCCTGCACCTGCAGGAGGCTAAGTGAGGTATTCTTGGTCACTAGCGCTCTAGGATCCCTTTAGATATAGCGCTCATCCTGCACCTGCAGGAGGCTAAGTGAGGTTATCCTTGGTCACTAGCGCTCTAGGAACCCTGCAGATGAAGCATTTACTATCCCGTTCACTGCATCAAACGTAGCCTAGTTTATCTCATTCATCGCTCCAGTTACATCCTTCCTTGACGCTTACACTTGCTTGATTAAATAATTGAGGTGTTGAGGTCAATTTAGGGATAAGTTGACTCGTTGTATTTTTAAATGATATAAAAAATACTTCAGTAGGTCAGGTTTGTCACTTTGCATTTATGGTTGAGTCTTAAAATTTCATACAAATCACAAAATGAGCAACCACGCAATGTTTGTTGAAACAACATAATGCTGATGAAGTCCTTACAGGCACACCTGCTGACTATCCCAATTAATCGTATGATATAGGCGCGCACCATCACGGATAACTGCAAAATTATTAGTCCTATATGTACCAATCTGTACCAATATGTCCCAAACTTGCATACTCAATATATGCCAATCTGTACCAATATGCCCCAATATGTCCCAATACGCGGGCAGTTTGGTACGAGCAACTGCAGGACAAACTCAATCAAACCCGCGACGCTCGCGCGGCTCTCGAGGCGCTCAGGGAGGACCATAGGGAGAGGAAGAGGAGGGAGAGGGAAGAGCAGCAGCGTGTGAGGTGAGAGGGAGGAGCAGCAGCGTGTGAGGTGAGAGGGAGGAGGGAGAGGGAGGAGCAGCAGCGTGTGAGGTGAGAGGGAGGAGGGAGAGGGAGGAGCAGCAGCGTGTGAGGTTAGTCATGCCCCATCACATTTATGTTAAGTTCAATTATAAAAAAATAATCCTAATACTTTTCCAAATTGATCGCTGCCGTGGCGCATGCAAAGATAGATGACGAAGATATTTTACGTTTGATTCCCAAGTGAATGAATCCTATTTTGTGAGTTACTTGCAACCGCTGGTAAAGGCCCTTTTCCACTACGGGACTGATTCTGAACTATTGAAACTGGCCTGAGACCAATAAGCCTCGTGGCTAGGCCTCAAAACTGGCGTGCGCGTTTCCACTACGCTCATGTGCTGGGATCGAGACTGAGTTCCATCTGGGCTACCGCTCTGCCTCGCTATGCATTTCAGTGCGTATATTGGAGCGACAGCAACACACAACCTTCTTGGACGGAAGTCACATGCAGTGACACTCCCGCATGCATGCGCGGCTCAATCATAGTCAAGATTGAACGGCGCTTGACTCCCCGTCGCGCCAGTCCCGATGGTCCGGACTGCCTCAGTCTGGACTGAAAAAGCCAGTTTTCCAGGCGTCAGTCGCGCAGAGTCTCACAGTGGAAACGGGCCGTAATGCAGAATCTATCTGAATTACCCCACGAATTTAAATAATTTGTGTTAGAGCAAAACGTTATGCGGCATAAAATATGGCAGAAGAAGATGAATTTCTTGATACTATAAATGTTGATATTTGCAGGCAGATCCAAATGATGCAGAAGCTGGAAGTGATGCGCAAGAAGAAGCAGGAATATCTGGAGTATCAACGCCAGCTGGCTGTGCATCGCATGGCGCAGACTGAACGCCAGCTCATGCATCAGCCACCGCCAGCCATACTGCCGGGTCAGCCACTCCCGCCAGCCATGGCTGCTCAGCCACCTCAGCCAGGTCTGACCACTCTATGATATTGTCATGTTTCCAATTAATTGAAATAGATTCCTAAATTCATTATTTTATATTATAATGGATATTTGAAGAGTTCACAAAAACTGTGCTCATGTTAATGCGATCGCTCTTATTTCAATTTGGTTTCATTTGATTTCCTACGTGTTTAATTATATAGTATACCTACCCTGATTGCTCAATAATGCAAGTATGTCAAGTTATACAACTGTTAACTTATAACAAGTCTTCTCTGCTATTAGATAATGAATTTTCATGTTAGAAACATTATTATTCACTCAAACTTGGTATAAATATGCACGCTATACAAACATCTTAAATATTCACGTTTGTAATTCATGAATTTTTTATAACAACAGGTCAGCCATTCTACAGCCAGCCGATGGCTGGGCCGCCTCACATGGCTGAGCCCCACATGGCTAGACCTCACATGGCTGAGCCCCACATGACGGGACCTCACATGGCTGCGGCCCCGCACATGGCTGGTGAGTTAATATGGACGGCGGTGATGAGCTCCTAGACACTTTATTTATAGACGCTTGATTTATAGGCTCTTTATTTATAGGCGTCTAATTTATAGGCTCTGTATTTGTAGACCCTATATTATAGACCTTTTATTTATAGACACTTTATTTATAGACCTTTTATTCATAGACCCTTTGTTTATTGTGTGATTTATTTATTCCCCCCTTTATTTATTTCATTTGTAAATCCTTCTTCCATGATGAGCTAGAAAGTGCTGAGCAGGAAGATGATAAAATTGCTTCTTCCTTTGCTCAATTTTCATGAATTTGTTTGTTGCTTTCTTTAACTTAGCAGACTATTTATAATCACTTTTTATAACGTAGCAGTCTATTTTATATTCTCGTTTAAAGTGTTCATTTGTCGACTTGCAAGAGATTTCTACCCGTACACACTTCACTCATCTTTTTGGACACATGCCCCATGTTGCCCACACGTCTCATGTTACTCACATGCTCGCATGTTGCAGGAGGTGTCACATATCCGAGCAACATGCCTGGCAACCCCTACATGCCCTACATGACTGCACATGGTCCTGGTGAGTTCATGTAGGTTATGTATACTCATCATACATTTTCATCATAGGCTACAGCTGTTGATGCTATTGCTGACTAAGCGCTTCTCACTCACTGCTAGGTGAGTTTTCAATTTTCCTAAGCATCTTTTCGACATATTCAGCTAAATCTTACTTCTATAAAATTTTATTTGTGCTTTTAGAAAAATGCCTCTTGTTTTTATTGCGTTTTTGATGAATTTTTTTTATGTATCTTAATGTTCCTATATATGCTACCTCTCATCCATTACCTTCTATATGTTAAATCATTTCATGAAGTTTCAGTTCATTGTCGGAATTTTCAAGTTATGATTTATTTATTTTTTTAATATATATTTTTTGCAACCTTTCACGGATTTTTGGAGTATGAAATTATTTGCGTCTCACAAGTCAAGCCTGCTTATAAATACGAAATCGATCCAAATTTGTGTTGCTTGACGTTTATAGCAGTTGATGTTGGAACACAACTCCTTGCGCAATTTTATTAAGTACATTTAAGCTCACAAATGCCGTAACTGCCATGGACTTCTCGTAAATTTTTCTCTGTGTATTATAATGGTTGTCATAGATTATGCTCCAAAATTCATTCTGAAACTTTCTTTAGATTCATTTCAAAGATCCATATGTATGTATATACCCTATATTCTTTGCATGACTGATTCTTAGCACCTCGTGCTTGTTTCCCATACATAATTTTTAAAATAGATTTATTTTTGTTTACTTCGCGTTGATTATTATATTTTTATCATTGTGCTGTTCACGTATTTATTTAAATTTTCATCTGTAATCTCACTTTCTTAATTTCTTGCGTCACGAGTCTTGAGCTGCTCTCCGGGTTCACGAGTGTATAATATCACACGTTATTTCTTTTATGTCAGTCTCGTTTCCTAGCTTGCAATTTTGCTGTCTGCCTGCATTATTTAAGGTTAATGTACCTCGCTGCTCACGTGTTTTTTATTCCACCATTTTAATCTTATCTTCTTTACATTCAGTATATTTCGCAGGTGCTAATGGCGGACAGCCGACGCCTGTGGGCTACCCTCATCAGCCAGGCCAACAGCCACTTCAGCCAGGCCAGCAGCCACTCCAGCCTGGTCAACAGCCATTTCAGCCAGGCCAACAGCCACTCCAGCCTGGCCAGCAGCCACTCCAGCCTGGCCAGCAGCCACTCCAGCCTGGCCCTCAGCCGCTTCAGCCTGGCCAGCAGCCACTCCAGCCAGGCCAACAGCCTCTCCAGCCTGGCCCACAACCTTTTCAGCCTGGTCCACAGCCTTTTCAGCCAAGTCACCTGCCACCTCAGCCACTTCAGCCACTGCCAGAAGAGCAACAGCAGCAGGCTGAACTGATATCGTTCGACTAATTAGACATATATTAGTTCTACTGTCACAACTAACTGAAAAAGGTCTTAACGTAGCGTCATGTTTACAGACATGAATGACTTAGTTGAATACAAAGTCTTCACCTAACATTATGTTTACCAACATGTACGAGTATACGCATGTTGTATATGTAGTGTAGACTTATCGTGTCTACAAACGTGTCTACTTGTCACGCTTGTCATAACGCTTTTATCAGCGATAGCTTCTTGTGGTAGTGAACGATTCATTATATTCCAAGTAGAGTTTATATGTTCCGCCTTTTTTGTAAAGAATTTATGAAAACTCCTCGCTTGCTTCCTCCTGGGAATTTATGCTCGGGGCTTGGAAAGAAACCTAATCAACCAAGGAGTCTACGATTTTTAAGGTGTTGAAATTAATGAAATATTTCGTAACTTATTCGGCCGCTCCAAATGAATATGATAAAAGTCAGCAAATCTGTTCCATAGAATTGAATTATTTGTTGTGTAATTTGTCATACGTGACAACCGCACTTTTATTTTTAGCTGCACTTCTATCACTACCGGACTTATTTTTTACCTGGTAAGTTTACTATGTGTACTTTACCTGTTACGGTCACTGTGTTGAGAGTGTAATTACACTATCTCTTATTATTTGTAGCGCCCAATCCTTTCTTTACTTGGATTATCTCTATTACCCTTCCAGTTGCTATATTATCTTGGTTATATACATGTATTATCTTTCCTATGCGTGGATCATATCTTTATCTCCTGTTATCTTCCGCTAGATGCTCGTCATATTCTTGTCTACATCAAAGAATAATTGATATGCAGGCTGCTACAGCGTCGTGTCGGGCATGGGTGCAGTAGCCACTCAAAATGTTAGTCGTACCTTCCGTAATGCAAACATGTTCTCTGTCTATTAATGGTGACATGAGCACGTAAAGGAATGACTATTTTTTTGTGGCTATGCAATTTCTCAATGCTAACTCGTAAGAAAAAAATCACTTTATTCATCAAATTTTAAATGCAAAAAGCGAATTAGAAAAAAAGCTATGCTGGCTATGCATCCTTATGAAGTTGGCTTCAATTATACTTCTGCCATGCCAATCTTTTATTTTTTCCTCCCTATTTTCATTTTGTCATAAGTTATCGTTTTCTGGATTTCGTTTATTCTTCATCTTCATTTCCTCTTTCTTTTGTTCAATTATCTTCGTTACCGTTGCAGCAGACGACTCGAGATGCTAGGACGTCGCTGTGTCCTCAGCGGCTGTAAATTTATTATACCCGTAAAACAAAATATAAAACTTGTCCATAACCGAGGCAGGACATCTTCTAGCGTCATGCCATGCTAGTTAAAATATTCTATTTTGTACGCCACGTGTATCCCTAGGCTAGGTCTATCTATTAGATTGGCTAGGTCTAGCGTTGCGGTTTTAGTTTGTGCGTTTGCAATGTATCCTGTCATTAACTGTACTCGCGTCGGTGGCAATGTATATGCCTTCATGCATATTCGCATTTATATTCTGACGTTAGCTTACCCAGAATACTAGGAGATTTTTTTTCTGTCTATAATTTATATCCTGGTGTTTCCTTGTGCAAAATTTCAGGGTATTTTCCTATCATTATTACCAGCTAATCATTATTAATTTTTTTGTGATACAAACTTGCAATGAGGAATGTGTGGTGCGAGACATGGAACTTCGTCCCGAGCAATACGTAGACTGCATCGATTAGTTCCTTCACTTACAGCCCATTGTTTTAACGTTTTTACAGGCATAAGTGCTTGTTGCTTCATATCTGTTTGTCAACTATACAAATTATAACCATTTACAGGATATATTTATTAAACCCTTCGACGTGAATGAAATCGAATTAATTTTTGCGTGGCACCTGAAAAGGTACTTACACAAAGCAGGCCATGGAAAAGTTTATGAGTTACAATTGAGGTATAAACGCCCTTGTTGAACTAGATTATTCGCCATTCAACAATAATTCGTGTTAAACTTTGCCTCGAAACTACAAAGATGTGCTAAATTCTTTCTTATTTATGAATAGCAAGGCATACACACAGCTCAACACAATGAACTCCTCATAGATGTATGGAGCAACATAAACGGAAAAATTACCAAAACGGTTCCTTATGTTTTCATGAAACGCATTCTGTACGCAATAATCAGCTCAATTACTGTCATAAACCGCGTAAATCAGGAATTAAAATATTCAGACACGAATTTAACTTCTTTATTCTCGACTATTGTTTCGATCTAAAATATAAAAGCTTAAACATCAACTGTGATAGTTTCATCTTCCTGAACACCTTTTATTTAACCTAAACCTAAACGTTTCCTTAGGGAACGCGTTCCTCCTTCACCACTCGAATTATTAGCAGCTCTGTTAGGAATAACATTTTAACTGCTATGAACAACACAAAAGCTGTCTCATAGTATCAACATGACAACATCCAGCAATGCAAGATGAAATTCTTCAAATTAATTCTAGTTGCAACTATAAATAGACAGGCTGTCTGGTTAAATAATTCTTCATTAGCCAACAACTTGACAAATAATTGTGAAAGAAGACTCCACATTTAATGTCGACAGCAAGAATTTTTTGCACAATCACATAAAATCTCGGCAAATCTTCAAGAATTTCGTCCTAGATGTGTCTCAATTCACTATCTATATACATGCTTCTCAATTTGTGTCGGTGCTTGCCTTCACTAAAAATTTGTGCATTCATTAAAACAGGTTGCATGGATACCATCGCATATTATTTGCTACGCTGCCTCGCCTGTAGCGAGTTGGATGAGCCAAAAATAAACATTGTTTTGGTCACTGATCCTTATACTGTACAACCTCTCTATTCCTATCAACACGGGGCATTTCAATTCCTACAATTACATTTAAAAATTCTGTACGATTATTTTCAGAGACTTATATTGCACCAGTGCAATGTACTAATTGCTACATAATTTCACACCCACTTATTCTCCCATTCACTTATTCTCTTGGTAAAACTAAAGGCAAATGCTATTTCACAGATATATATGCTATAGTGGCATGAATGTGGAATTTAAATATAAATCAGCATATTCATTATTCATTTTATAATACATTATCTATAGACTATAATAGATTTTTTAGATGTTGTAAGAGAGCCAAAGTTAACTGATGATTACTTGCAGTTCCAGAATATATTTGAAGAAAAATGGTAGATTCATGCATGTTGTTCACAACCGTTTGTAGCTGCACCTAGAAATTTGAGTGCATTTATATAGATACTTGATGCTGTTATTTTAAAGTATGACCGATTGCAAGACATGATAATTTTTGGACATTTTTGAAAAATTTTTACATCCAAGCACCAACTGCAATTTATTATTTTATCATTCATAATATATGTATAGATACGGTAACAATAGTCAAAATAATCAACATTCGATGAAATTAACCAAAAAAAATGTGAGAGGAAACAATTAATTTTTAAATATTTTATTAACATGAAGCAACAACATGAATTTTGGTGCATGAGCTACAGCATATGTTTATGGGCTCTTGTTCTAATTCAAGAGTGTGATGAGTGATACTATGTATGGTATGACAGGCATATTATAGGCAGATGTATCACAATACCATCGCCTTAATCTCGTGATCTCACACTTGGGGGCCATGGGAGTCTTGAGCCTTTTTGGGTAATGGTTTTCTGGGTTGTTGCTTATGAAAACTTGCCAACCATAGAGTGAAACTATGAGTGGAATGCTGATCTTAAAGGAGATTTTGGAGAAGGGCAAAGGTAAGAAAATTCTGGTGATTGAGAATTACTGCTGGGAGAAGATGATGATGGAGTTTCAACTTCAGGAACAAAAGCAGCATCAAAAGAAAATTTTGATGAACCTGCAGATGAGAATGCTTGTTCATCACCTCTCACACATGACATGCCATCATGATTTTCAAAACATTTACTACACATTTGCACAGACTTTTCACTTGCACAACATTTATCACTTGTCTCACTTGCTTCAAGAGAATTTTTGTTATCTTTAAAATTATCACTGTTAGGTAGAGGATTTTCCATCAAAGAAGATTTTCCATGACAGTTTTGACCCCCCATGGCGTCCAACAAAACCTCTTGATCAACTCTTTCCTCACTTGTGCTTTCAGAATTGATCTGTGGGCCATCATGAATTCTCACATGATTAGTCTGAACTCTAATGGGCAAAACAACAATTATAGCTAAGGAGCAATTATCACACATAACAGCTACTTCACTGTCAATCAAACTCAGCAGCTCTTCTTCAGTGATGCTGTAGCGACCACCACAGCGACACACATGGCTGTAGTTGGTAGTCTCTTCATCACAACTATAGTGCAGATCCTCTAGAAATAACTCTTCTGATATTGGGTACTGCTGATATAACTGCAAAAATATTGGTATTGCATTAGTCATTCACTTCAAGCAAAATTACAGGATTATGTGAAAGGAATTTGTTTTTATATAAAATACAACATTCAATGCTCTGGTTAAAAATTGTTTATACATACTAAATGGAAACAAATTCAATGTTATTAAATATTTCAACAATTTAGATGTGAATACCATGAAATCTCATACAAGCCTCTACATAAATTTGCAGTCTCCTTAATTCCATTCATCAAACACAAAGTATTGAGATTTCAACTCATCAGGTAACTACAAATCTTCATCTCTAATAAATAATGCTCCTAAATTGACTTCTCTAATAAATCCTTTTTAGCTACTTTGACTTTAGCTATAATTTATCAGGTTAAACTCAATGATAATTTAGATAATTGCACATGGAATGAATATGGCACACTAACCAGATCTCTTTTAAGCTGCAAATCATACTCAGCCCTCTGATGAGGATCAGCAAGCACTGTCCAAGCCTCCTGTAGTTGTGTAAACTTTTTGTGATCTCCTGCTGGTTTGTCAGGATGCAGCTTCAGCGCCAAGAGCTGGTACTGCTTACGCACCTCCATTTCTGTGGCCTCAGGTGCCACTTCCAAAACATCATAGTGACTCAGCATTTTAAACAATAATCCCTTTCACTTCAGAGAGAAAGTAACATTTTTTCATACTAGATTCATGCTTGTACCTTCCACTTTTACCTGTGTTGAAGAAAAAATGGTTATTATTATGTTAATACAAAATTCATCTAATAACTTATAATTCAAAATTTGGTAATTGCAATGCACATAACTAGTAATATGGGTATAGTTTAGTGGACTCGTTTTTTTTTTCATGAAAGTTCAATTGATAACCAGCAAATCCATTTTATTAACAAGTTTTTTTTGGTTTTCAGTTAAACAAAACAGAATGTTGTTAATAAAATGAATTCTTTCTTGCACAAAAGAATAACTGGTTGTCACATCAGTTCTCTATTTCTCCTAATTTCATAGTCATTTCATCCATTACCATAATATCATTGCAGCTAATGTCATAAATGAAAATTTGGGAACAAATTTATGTTAAGTCATATATACTGCACTGATAGGCTTCAGGATCACTGCCAATTTGTTATATTATCCAGAAGTTTCTTAAAATTGCAGGTAAAAATGATTGTTTCATGGGCATTTTCTGAAAATCATGGAAAAAGGCCATTTTTCTAATTTTTCATAAAAGAAATTAAAAAAGGCCATAAGAATGGACAAATTGGCTAGATTCACAGGCGTTTTCCCCAATTTACAAGCGGCTTGTGCCAAATTTTCCACTTGGGCCTAACATCAAGTCATTAACAGACTAAGTAAAAGGTAAGATGTCCCTTGACGGGGTTTGTCTGTAATGGTAAATTGATGAACAAGAAAGAAAGTCTAGTTGTTTCTAGTTTCATATTCATTTCATCTATTACCATACTATCATTATAGCTCATGTCATAAACGCAAAATTTAATAGAGAATTTAAAGAATCATGATCCCATGCACATCATTTTTTTCCATGATAAAAAATTGGGGAAAAGGCTATAGGAACATGTCAAATTAGCCAGATTCACAGGCATTTTTGTCCAATTCAATAATTGAATTCATGGGTGGCTTCTGCCTAATTTTACAATTAGGAATCAGTGGTCTAAATCTGTTGGTTTGAAAGCATACATTATCCAATAACCTTAAATTTCAGAAAAAAAAATTGAAATTATTGACAGTGATGAACCAAGTCTTGTATTTTATCTATTATTCTATAGAAAACCTTGCTAATGTTATAATTCTTAGTGAAGCTTATGTTCATGTAACAATATTACTATTTTTTGAGTAATTTTGTATTAATTTTTTTACCATTTCCATACATATTTTATTTTGAAGCATATGTAAAAACAAATTTGAATTATTAGGCAGAATTCTTCAAAAAAGGTTAAAAGAAATGATCATTACACAGGCTAATTAAAAAAATTACATGCAAAAATTTATTATTTTATATACATTTTACAGAAGTATTTAGGCAAAGGCCACCCATAGCCATTAGCAATAGGAGCAGGTAAAATCATCTATAAAGCATGGGTTCTTCTGTCTCATTTGTGATTTCATTATAATTTTCAGAATTCAGCCTTCTGCTGTTTTTTCTGTATTGCTCAAAACAAGTAACAAGTGCATAAGGGATCATAGTTATTTGAATTATCTACCCATAGTCCCACTGACCCACTCCCATTTTCCCAAACAACTAGAATTTCTTTCATGTTTATCAATGGATGAACCATATCAAGGGGCATCTTACCATTTACTTAGGTGTCTTAGTCTGTTAATGTAAGGTTCCAAATCCAATGAGGGGAATGAATGATAGATAGATGGGATCATAGGAGCTAAGAAAAGAAAAAGAATTTAACATTTTGATCCTGAAATTCCATCCCAAAGAATAAAGAATTTGATCCATCCTAAAGAATAAACTATGAAGCCTAATGAAGGAAATCTCGAAAATTATTCTAAAGAAAACATATCCCATTTCAAAATATGTTATAGTATTTACAAATATTTTACCAACTATGTCAGTTACCATAGTTCACAAGGAAAATTACAAATTTACCAAAAAATATGTTGCTTTACACTCTGAGACTGATACCTGGTAAAGTGGTAATTGCACAATAAATAAAAAATTTTCAAATCTTTATACTACTGAGGATTCCTGCTAACTGTCAAGTGCAGCATAGTTAGTGTTGACTCAGGTGGTTATTGATCCATTATCTGAATATTGGCTCAAGTCTTGACAAACCTCACTTTGATTTTGTTTAGGTAAACACTAAACTGTAAGTGAAGTGTAAAGTAAAGTAACGTAGATATATAAAGAAAAATACAACTTTCCTTTTGCCTTCATACACTGTTCTTATTGCACTCATTATATAATAACTCTATATATTTATATTAACTTTCCTTAAATGAAGTTATGCCTTCCATGAGCCAAACGCCATACCCAACGATTTGAGGGTCCAAATGAAAACAAAGGATCTCTCAATTCGTCGAAGCCTTTGTTGATTATTTTGAAGTTTATTCCGGTAGAGCGGAAAATCTGCAATAATCATGAGTTATGAAAAATACAATTATATTCCTTAAATTTGCATATATACAAATTACCAGCAATTTTATGCCTCATTGTTTGATTAGTTTTATCAGTGCTGATAAATAATCACCTTTTGGTAAATAGAGGCGTGTGTTACATTTCATAGTTATTTTAAACATAGGCTTACCTAAGAATAGATAGGCCTGGTAAGTAGAATTCTCCATAAATTATACCCTGAATTATATCAGAAGGTAGTTGTGACCTAATTTATAGGGTGGCAGTTGGCAACCTTTTAAATTGCGGACAGCGCGACAGGCAACGTAAAGTAAACGGAACAGTAGCAACCGAGCGGGCATGAGAGTAGGGTTGTAGTGTTTTTGTGTAATGAACTGTCTGGAATTGTTTCCACAACTGTGCTCTGTGGTTGATCCATCAAACGCTGTTATACTTGTTTCTTTTCCATTTAAATTTACGTCTTAATTAACCGTAGTATTGGCTCAAATGTCAACGTTACCGAAGTCTATTTTAATAGGCTATCATTCCCGTCTTGGCTCTGGTGTGTGGTGTCTTTTCTTTAGTTTACTGTTTCATCAAAAATGTCATGCCCAGCAGCCCATGCTGAGCGTGTTCATCAAGTGACAGCACGATTTTTTTTGTAGCAAATGGTCTTGTAGGAATAAGGAACATATGAGTTGCCACCCACTGAGGCTGTGGCTGACTGGCTGAGCAGTGACCAGTGTGCAGTCATTGCACTTTACTCAATGGTGTCTGGTCATCTATAAAAATGGTAAAAGACATATACCTAATTGTATCTGATAACCATACTTCACTACTGCAGTTAATAACTTTTTAGGTTCATTTACCATGTATGATAAGTAAGGAAAAGTATGGATTTTTCCACACTTACATATACAAGCAGCATAAATTAGCATATGATGGTTTAGACCGTTTAGTTTAGGTAGAACATAGTTTATGTTTGTAAAATATTCTTCTTCCTTTTTTTTGTCAATCAGGAATATTGGTCAAAATTTAATAAAAATCAAGAATGAAAATAATTGCTTCATGAGTTATTTTAAAAAATTGATGGATAAAACTGTGCTGTTTTTTCTATAATTTTCAAAAAGTAATTAGGCTAAATATTGTAGGTACTTAGAAATTATAGAAAATTAAAATTTTTCATTCATATTAAAACATGCTTATGAATGTATTTTAGACAACTTATAACTTTATTTTTAATGGGAGTTCAATGAGAATTCTATGTTTTATCTAAAGTGCGAATTATATAGCATGTAAATTTCATCTGGTATATTTTTAGCTAACATGCAGTACATTTTACTTACTTATATTTCTTAATGGCTTATTGTTGAACTGAGCTAAGAATAATTTACCCATTGTAAAGAATGTATTAGTTTTACTCCTTAGACTACAGGTACATGATCTTATGTTGGTAATATTGTCATATTCATATTGTATGCCCGATGCACTTCAATTCTGTGCCTCAATAATGCTGCCAGTTGCCTATTTCATTGTAAAATTGGCTAGACAATTCACAATGCCTTGCTTCTCTTGTATTGTTTGCCTTCTCATGGGCATGACAAGGATTATATTTCCTTGACTGCCTTATGCCTGTTTATGGTGAATTTAATTAATTACCTATTGATGAATTTAATTCTTCATTCTCATGATTGTTTATTACTGCCATAGAAGATACTTATCGTTGAATGCATCATAGTGTTTTGGCTTTAAGTACCCAACCTTATTTCTCATATCTCAAGTGAAGCCAATGTGTCACTTCATCTAATTAAATCTAGAAAAATATGGGGATGCAAATTTTCTGTTCAATGATTCAGTCACCATATATTTTGTGAGCTCTTGATTACATAATAGGGCTATCAATAAATTACTTGATTGCCTTACAATAAATATTTCACCTCATGATGATTAGAGTAATAAAGGAAAAATCTCAACAAGATCAGCATTTGAAATGCATTTTAATGATTTTCATTTGGTGTCGCTGTTTCTGTCTTCTCTGGACACCACCAAATTATAGTTTGCAATCATGAGAACAAAATAAAGGTATTGTGAGGGCATATACACTCGTATATTGTACGCTGATGTGAGGGTATATGCACTCGTATACCATATGCTGATGTGAGGGTATATACACTCATATATCATACGCTGATGTGAGGGCATATACACTCATACATCGTACGCCGATGTGAGGGTATATACACTCGTATATCGTGCGCTGATGTGAGGGTATATACACTCGTATACCATATGCTGATGTGAGGGTATATACACTCATATATTGTACGCTGATGTGAGGGTATATACACTCGTATATCGTACGCCGATGTGAGGGTATATACACTCGTATATCGTGCGCCGATGTGAGGGTATATACACTCGTATATCGTACGCCGATGTGAGGGTATATACACTCGTATATCGTGCGCCGATGTGAGGGCATATACACTCGTATACCATGCGCCGATGTGAGGGTATATACACTCGTATACCATGCGCCGATGTGAGGGTATATACACTCGTATATCGTACGCCGATGTGAGGGTATATACACTCGTATACCATGCGCCGGTGTGAGGGTATATACACTCGTATATCATGCGCCGGTGTGAGGGTATATACACTCGTATATCATGCGCCGAAAGAGAAGATACGTGAGCGTTAACGTGCGTGTTGGTAGCAGGTAGCTGGCGTTCAAGAGAAGATACGTGAGCGTTAACGTGCGTGTTGGTAGCAGGTAGCTGGCGTTCAAGAGAAGATACGTGAGCGTTAACGCGCGTGTCGGTAGCTGACGTTCAGGAGAAGATACGTGAGCTCAATATTGCCAAGTGCAAGAACGAAATGATAGCAAAAGTCCTCTATATTTCTGATTCGGATTTTCAGTCTGACACTTAGTTTAAATAATCACGCAATCTATCGGTTTAATTATAAATCTTCTTTAATATTATTTAGTAATAATAGCGATACTGACCATTTTTATTTTAACTTATGAAACATACTTATCCTAATTTGCGTAAATTCAAAATTCTGATCATAGCAGTCCGTGGTGTGCGTCTCGGATGCTGTACCATTACCCTGTATCGTACCGTGCTCTAGCATCACCATATAGTATATACCATATATATTCTACTCGTATGATGATCGTCATCACATCGACAGGTCTCCATTGTGGTGCGTGACGTGGCAGAGATGTCATTGTTGCCGTCCTTCCTGCCATTGTTAGGACTTGGTCCGTGACGCGGCTAAAGCAGGGCGCTGAGTTAAGATTCTCTTGGAAGTACGAGGTGTTTTATCATGAATTATGTCATCTGATGATTAAGAGTAATACTACTAAAGTGAAAGATGTAGATAATAGAAAATTATGCATGTGGGAACTATAATGGAGAAGAAATATATTTTTTCAAATCCTCGACTGGCTCTGCAATACGATCTCGCGAATATTTTAAGGGTTCATTGTCATTATAGGCTCGCTAAATTTCAAACTGATTTCAGCGTAAAGATCTTGCCGGCTGTCGGCTTAAAGCTCGAGTTAATTGTAACGGAAGCTTAAGAATTTAATTTTGGTTGGGTAATGAAATGTTTTCAGCAGTATTTATATGCAATTTAAGGTTCATATTCATAGCTAGCTTCATTTCATGTTCGTCTTACGAACATGAAATGAAAATTCAACTTTCTTACTCTCTATTCTTGTTATTCTATGTTGCAAAAAAGTACGCGTGAATTTGCACTATTAACGCGGATTCGAACTCGATGATTCTATTGTTCTCAGGTCAACATGATTAATTGGTGACCGTGCTTGTAAATATTATTGTCTTTTTTTTTCAGCTGCAACAACAGCAGTAATTGATAATTTCAGTACTGAATTACAATTTCATGGTAATTAAGTTCGACAAATTTGTTTGATCTATTTAGATGTGCGCTGGTGCTTCAATAGATTCTTAAAATTTAAATGTTGAAGATAGTCCAGCGATGATGAACAAGGGTACCGTCAGTGGCTACGTGCGATAAAGTTAAGTATTTCGTTTAAGAAATTTACGTTAAATACGTGAAATTGGCGAACTCTGGTCCATGACAACGAGCTACCTAAGCACCCTGAAAATGTAAATAATTTACTTAAGTCAATCATTGATGTTCTCAGCGAGAGTGCTATCATAACAGACGTTTTGTTTTATTTTCGTTTCAGGGACTGTTGATCAAGTCGGAGGAAAGAAGTGACTTCATTTGTATTGATCATGTCATGACCATTAATTATTTTATCTTCCAATTCACGGCTAGAAAACTATCTTAAAATATTCAAGTTGAATGCTGAAAAGTTAGATTTAGTTTCTATTATCGTAGTTAGATAGCCTTATGCCATGTACTGAAATCTCGAGATCTGGCGAGGACGCCACGAGACATAGCAATCACTCAAACGTTTGCTTTGATTTTCTTTACACAATTTGAAAATTATCTACGAATATTGTCTAAATTCTGATTCCAAATTATTGTAAAAAGTCTGGACAAAACACCATCAAAATGCCAACGGTTTCGTCAAAGTTAATTTCGGGCGCCAGCAAGACGCTTGGCTTGTCCGAAAAGAACTTCTCCAGAGGCGCGGTTGCGGCGATATGTGCCGTGTATTTCTACACAACAGTTTATCCTAAAGTGAAGCATCTAGTCTACGCTAAAAGTGCCAAAACACCTGCTGGAAATGTCGCCACATCTTCTAAGAGCGCCACCCACAAAAAAAGCCCTGCAGTTAACAAGGAATTCTTTACTCAACTGCGTCAGTTGATAAAAATCATAATCCCGAGTGCGCTGTCCAAAGAAGCAGGCATATTATACCTGCACACGTTGTCGCTCGTAGCTCGTACGTTCCTCTCGATATACGTTGCGAAACTAGAAGGCCGAGTTGTGAAATACATCGTCCGCAAAGACGTGTCAAAATTCGCGCTCATGATGACGCAGTGGATAACGATAGCCATACCCGCGACATTCATCAATTCCATGATCCGTTTCCTGGAAAGTTGTCTCGCTATGTCCTTCCGCACCCGCCTTGTGAAGTACTCCTACGACCTCTACTTCAAAAACCAGTGCTACTACAGGATATCAAACCTCGACGGCAGGATAGAGAACGCTGATCATTGCTTAACAGACGACATTCAGGCGTTCACTTCGAGCATTGCACATCTCTACTCGCACATCACGAAGCCCATCCTAGACACACTCCTCATCACTGTCTCTCTGGCGCAGCTAGCCAAGCAGCGAAGTGGAGCCATGTTGCCAGGTCAGTTCTCACTTATTCTCTGTAATAAATTATTTTTAGTTTTCATCCTCTATTTTTAGCGCATTTTCTCATTTATGGAAAAAATGCACTATTGTGCTCGCCATGTCCGTCTGTCTGTCTGTCCGTCCGTGACTCCAAGTTTTCGTCGACGAGAAAATACGCTCTCAGTCACTCACTGCAGTGAGTACTGAATTATATTTTGGATTATTTATTAGTATTTTTTACTACTAAATTCCAACCTACCAAGTGGCCACGGCCTTGACCGCCTCGTGCTGCCTGAGTACGGTAACCGCATTATCTGACAAGTACAAGTCAATTGATGGTAAAGTCTTGCTGTACCTGAGGCTAATTGTGACAATATGTTAGGCTATTGCTGCTGGGACAAGTCAATTGATGGGTTAAGTCTTGCTGTACCTGAGGATAATTGTGGCAATATGTTATGCTAATGGTGCTGGGAAAAGTCAATTGATGGATAAAGGCTTGCAGTACCTGAGGTTAATTGTGGCAATATGTTAGGCTATTGGTGCTGGGTTGCGAGGCTAGTCCAATGAGAAGACTTATCTTTCTTATCAGTAATGAGCGATACTGCAACGTGGGCCGGTCATCGGCCTTGAGATGAAGGTACCCACGATCAAAATCTCTCAAGGAAACTTCAAAATATTTCATCTCTTTTCTAATATAAACGCCACTGAAAATAATAACGTCAAGCCTAATACTGAATGTTACGGAATTCGGAATACTTGAAGTAGATACTTACTAATTGTGTTCTATTATCAGTTGCATTTGTTTTGAACACGCATATTAATTTTAAATGGAGGTAGCTGCTTCAAAGATTCTATTAGTTCAGTTTTAAATAGGTTTTGCTTCTTGTCACGTGCATATTCCCACTCTATTGACTGTGAGTCATCTCGATTGAACCATTTACTCTCGATTTCACTGAGCTATTATACTATATTATATTATCTTATCTTTTATACTATAATTATTTATAGTACAATTCAATACATTATAATATAAATTTCTAAGTATCAAGACATGCACTGTTTCTCATGGATGTATATTAATGAGTTTTTGTTGAAATTGGAATTTTGTGCACGAGTGGCGTATTCGAATGTAAGAAATAGTCGATGCGAGACAATTTCTAGCCAAACTAAAATGATTGCTGCTGCGTGAGCGATGACGTCAGAGCTTGTAAATTAGTGCCTAGGATATTCAAGAGCAGCTGTTATTTGCTCAAGTGCCTGGTGCGACGTGCTGTCATGCGGTGCTGCTGTGGGCGAGATTAGGTGGCTGCTGTGGGCGAGATTAGGTGCTGCTGTGGACGAGATTAGGTGCTGCTGTGGACGAGATTAGGTGCTGCTGTGGACGAGATTAGGTGC
>NW_025938859.1:1145712-1247197 GCF_000764305.2 Hyalella azteca | reverse complement strand
TTAGGTGACGTCACCCTAGCAGTTAGGTGACGTTATCCTAGCAGTTAGGTGACGTTATCCTAGCAGTTAGGTGACGTCACCCTAGCAGTTAGGTGACGTTATCCTAGCAGTTAGGTGACGTTATCCTAGCAGTTAGGTGACGTCACCCTAGCAGTTAGGTGACGTTATCCTAGCAGTTAGGTGACGTTATCCTAGTAGTTTGGTGACGTTATCCTATCAGTTAGGTGACGTCAGTCCAGAAGGTAGATGATTTCATCCTACCAACTCTTCAGAAAAGTGAAATTTTTTGTTTTCCCGTTTGTCGGGCGCTATGTTTTTGTTATACAAATGTTTGTTTCTACCATAGCTTTAAGAAATAATAATCTTGAGCAGAATGTGCGCCGTTCATCTTCTTATCATGTTACCCGCTCCATTTTAAAAGACAAAGCTAATCCTTAGATTCATTCTAGGGGCTAGAACCTGTTATTCGGTGTGCATGTTTCGCTAACTTCGCCATCTATAACCTGAGTGACAACACATTATTACCTCCATACTCCATTCATTGCACCTTCATGTCCCATCCTTGTGACCTTGTGATGAGTTCGGGACTTCCTAGTCCCCGGTCACGCTGATGCGCCGCCTTCGTCGTCCTCCGTCTCCGAGTCGTCGTC
Organism: Hyalella azteca; assembly: GCF_000764305.2. NCBI lineage: Eukaryota > Metazoa > Arthropoda > Malacostraca > Amphipoda > Hyalellidae > Hyalella > Hyalella azteca. Next base: position 1,246,547 of record NW_025938859.1, on the reverse strand, counting down.
GGATGTAACGTTGGACGCCATCCCTCACACCTCCATACCCCATCCTTGCTCCTAGGGCCAGTACTGGGTCTGCCTATTTATCGTAATCACCCTTCTAATTACCACCAAAAAGCTGCATGACGACGCCATAACCTACGTAACCACATACAATAACCTGCGTGATGAAATATAATAACCTCGATACCCCATCCATGCCACCAGGACCGGCGCTGGGTCTGCCTATTTATCGTAATCACCCTTCTAATTAATTAAATTCTAGCTGCATGACGACGCAATAACCTACGTAACCACATACAATAACCTGCGTGATAAAATATAATAACCTCGATACCCCATCCATGCCACCAGGACCGGCGCTAGGGTTCGTGGTAGCGCTGGTCACGGGGCGTCTGCTGCGCGCGGTGTCGCCGCGCTTCGGGAAGCTCGTGGCAGAGGAAGCAGCGCGCCAGGCCGACCTGAGGGCGGCGCACTCGCGCATCATCACCAACGCTGAGGAGATCGCCTTCTACGGGGGGCACAAGGTGGGCAGATCGCCTTCTACGGGAAGCACAAGGTGGGCAAATCGCCTTCTGCGGGGGGCACAAGGTGGGCAAATCGCCTTCTGCGGGGGGCACAAGGTGGGCAGATCGCCTTCTATTGGGGGCACAAGGTGGGAAGATCGCCTTCTACGGGGGGCACAAGGTGGGCAGATCGCCTTCTACGGGGGGCACAAGGTGGGCAGATCGCCTTCTACGGGAAGCACAAGGTGGGCAAATCGCCTTCTGCGGGGGCACAAGGTGGGCAAATCGCCTTCTGCGGGGGGCACAAGGTGGGCAGATCGTCTTCTATTGGGGGCACAAGGTGGGAAGATCGCCTTCTACGGGGGGCACAAGGTGGGCAGATCGCCTTCTACGGGGGGCACAAGGTGGGCTGATCGCCTTCTTTGGGGATATAAGGTGGGCAGATCGCCTTCTACGGGGGGCATAAGGTGGGCAAATCGCCCCCCAAAGGTAGCGAGAGGAATGCGTTGTACGAGTCCCCCTCAGAGGGACCGACTTACTGCCGTTTTTAACTTCATGTCACCGTCGTTCCGTGCACCATCACCGGCGAAAATATATGCTCATAAAATATTCGTTACTGCTAAACACGATAATATTCATTACAAAAATACATTAAACTATAAACTTCTAAATAACTACTAAACTAAACTGAATGTAATACTGAATACGATAATACATCATACTCTACCTCCTTCGCCATAATCCCTCACCAAATGTACAGATGTCGAATAGGAAGAAACGAACAGTCCTCTTCCATATAGCTAAATTATTAGTGTACATATTATTAGTATTAGTACATATATCAAAATCTACCTATATCTATCTATATATCTAAATCTCGGCTTTATTATTGGACATCTTACATGATTGAGAGATTGTTTGAATCCTATTACTATTCCTGCGAATTACAATAAATTTGTTTTAAAACGCACTAGCTGCATCGTTCTCGGATTCAAGCTTCTATACTTTTTCTTTCACCAGCAAAAAGTGAACTAAAAAATTGACCTTGCGGACGAAGTTAGTGGCCGTCCAGTTTTTCTGTCGCACCTTTCACAGGACCAAGTGTCCGCAATATCTATTCTTGTGCTCACATTGATTTCAATGCACTAATTTTTCAAATATAGTTTGATTTTCGAAAAATTGTCTCATTTCTGGCATACTTGCTTTGAAAATTTCCAGTTCGCCTTTTATCTCTATTGTTTTCCCGTGCAAACTTCCTGCATGTGCTGTTCGCATATATGATTGCGAATTGTTGCGATATTTTAGGAATGTAAATGTAAACAATATCCTGAATTACAATGTAAACTTTTCTCTCCTGAATGTCAGTGTAAAATTTCCCAATATCTAAAAAATCGAATTGTTTACTTCATAAAATCTCGGAAATGTAGAATTCTCATTAGTTTTATAATGGGGATAATAATTGGCAGTAACAATGATCATGCCCCATCATGCCCCAGGTGGAGCAGGGCTGGAGGTGTTGGCAGTAACAATGATCATGCCCCATCATGCCCCAGGTGGAGCAGGGCTGGAGGTGTTGGCAGTAACAATGATCATGCCCATCATGCCCCAGGTGGAGCAGGGCTGGAGGTGTTGGCAGTAACAATGATCATGCCCATCATGCCCCAGGTGGAGCAGGGCTGGATGTGTTGGCAGTAACAATGATCATGCCCCATCATGCCCCAGGTGGAGCAAGGTATGCTGGAGGTATGCTACAAGCGTCTGGTACAACAAAGGGCCACAATATTCAGCCAGAGGTTGTGGTACGTTATGCTGGAACAGTTCCTCATGAAGTACGTGTGGTCCGGCGCTGGTATGGTCATCGTCTCCATACCTCTCATGACGGGCACGTCGAAGAAACATGCCGGTTAGTCTTACTTTGTATATTTTTATTTTATTGTACCTAATTCAATGCATTCATTTAATTAAGAATTTTTGTTGCAAGGATTATAGATTTTATTCGTAAGTTGTCGGCGCGCGATACTTCGTACGTTTTAATTGTTTACAAGTTTTTCAATACATCATTTAATTAAAATTTTTACTTTCAATCATTCTCGCATTGATTCGCAATTTAGAATATCGTTATTATCACTTGATTGTAATCAGTATCTTGCATGGACGCCAGTTATCTAACTCCTGGCACTTTTGATGTATAACTTTAGCTTTATTTTATATGTATCTTCAATACATGGAAGTAATTATAGTGAAGTGATATAGTGAGCTCACCACGCATGGTGTGTGCAGATGATGGTGGTGATGAAGGCGTGTCAGAACGCACGGAATATTTCACCACAACCAAACAACTTCTCGTGAGCGGTGGTGACGCTATAGAGCGCCTCATGACGTCATACAAGGTGCGTGTGATGATATTTTTCATTATTATAAACATATAATAACATTAACATTATGAGAATAAGCTCCGTACTTCGTAAGAAGGCTTCTTAATTATTATAAACATATAATAACATTGAACATTGGGAGAATAAGCTTCGTACTTCGTGAGATGGGTTATTAATTATTATAAACATATAATAACATGAACATTATGAGAATAAACTTCGTAATTCGTGAGAAGGCATCTACCTGAAATGATGCTTAGGTTATTGCCAGGCTTCAATCATCTACATATTTATGAAATAAATGTGTTGTTGGAGTTCAAAGTTGAAAATTTATTTACAAAATGAAATAAAAAAACCTTGGCAACACCTGCACTAGGGTGGCAACACCTGCACTAGGGTGCCAACACCTGCACTAGGGTGGCAACACCTGCACTAGGGTGGCAACACCTGCACTAGGGTGGCAACACCTGCACTANCAGGTGTTTGGTGACGTGCACAGCTGCAGGTGCGTGACGTGCAACATGTTGCAGGTGTTTGGTGACGTGCACAGCTGCAGGTGCGTGACGTGCAACATGTTGCAGGTGTTTGGTGACGTGCACAGCTGCAGGTGCGTGACGTGCAACATGTTGCAGGTGTTTGGTGACGTGCACAGCTGCAGGTGCGTGACGTGCAACATGTTGCAGGTGTTTGGTGACGTGCACAGCTGCAGGTGCGTGACGTGCAACATGTTGCAGGTGTTTGGTGACGTGCACAGCTGCAGGTGCGTGACGTGCAACATGTTGCAGGTGTTTGGTGACGTGCACAGCTGCAGGTGCGTGACGTGCAACATGTTGCAGGTGTTTGGTGACGTGCACAGCTGCAGGTGCGTGACGTGCAACATGTTGCAGGTGTTTGGTGACGTGCACAGCTGCAGGTGCGTGACGTGCAACATGTTGCAGGTGTTTGGTGACGTGCACAGCTGCAGGTGCGTGACGTGCAACATGTTGCAGGTGTTTGGTGACGTGCACAGCTGCAGGTGCGTGACGTGCAACATGTTGCAGGTGTTTGGTGACGTGCACAGCTGCAGGTGCGTGACGTGCAACATGTTGCAGGTGTTTGGTGACGTGCACAGCTGCAGGTGCGTGACGTGCAACATGTTGCAGGTGTTTGGTGACGTGCACAGCTGCAGGTGCGTGACGTGCAACATGTTGCAGGTGTTTGGTGACGTGCACAGCTGCAGGTGCGTGACGTGCAACATGTTGCAGGTGTTTGATGACTTTGACGTGAAATTTCTTGATGTTTGTGAGGAATTTATCGAGAATAAAGAAAATAGCGGTTTTACCATAAGCGGTTATGTAAAGGGCGTGTATTTCGAGCTGATTTTTGCTTCAATAAATATTACTAAATTGCTAAATTGAATTTAAATAAATATTGAAGAAATTGCGGGATTTATATTTCTATGGGTAGCTGATAAAAGGAAGAAGCATACGAAGTTATGATAATAGTGTTCACTTTAATTTAAATATTGATCGTTTCTAGCAATTATACCCACTAATCCAAACGAGGTGTGCTAATTCCTTTGATTAAGATAGGTTGATGTAGTGTGAAGAATGCATACCACACATGTCTTCAATATCGATAACTTATCTCTTACATGGGCCGATAAGCTAATTGTAATGAGCTTATTAATAAATTTATTGTTCGGATTATCGTAATTGTAATAAGCTTATTAATAAGCTTATTGTTTCAATAAGCGTAATTGTAATAAGCTTATTGCTTAGATAAGCATAATTGTAATAAGCGTATTGCTTAGATAAGCGTAATTGTAATAAGCTTATTAATAAGCTTCTTGTTTCAATAAGCTGATGTTGGAATAACTTATGGCCATCGGTCGTCCCATGGTCCTTCAGTGGCCGCCTGGGAACTGCACTCAGAAACATGAGTGACACGTTGTCCAAATTGCGACGCACTTCCTTCCCTGTGAAGGCCACTCTGACCCAGTTGGCCCCGGACAAAACGAGAGTTCATCAGTAATTTTTACGCAAAGTGTTACTATTTAGACAACATGATCCGTTCATTTTTTTGAGCGAACTGGTGTGATAAATTTCAAAATCGAGGATAGATCATGACTGAAGTGAAGAGTGATCTCGCACTCAGAAGAATGTGTGAGACTTTGTTTAAATATCTATTTCATTTTGTGCCTTTAGAGGGTAATCTTTACCCAGTTTGGACCGGCAAAAAGACCTGGCGCAAATCTTCGGAGATTATGCACGTCACTTGCGAATTAATATCTGAATTAATTTACTGCTTATGCTGTGGGTAATAAAATGCTTCACTATTTCAAAAATAAGGCCCATTAATTTTCCTAAGTTTAGGAAAATTGAACCGATTGATTCCAATTAAACTGATTTCCAATTTAATTTTGGTGGTACGCCCATTTCTTCATCAAGGCTCGGGCCTATACTTTCAAAACTCGCTAAGTAAACGTAAGTGGTTAGGCTCTATTTTCTTGTCTATGATTGGTGGATTTTACTTGAAAGGCCGTCAGTGATTGGCTGGTGAAAATACGATCTCTTAACTTTTTTTGGAAAGAATAGGTAAGTCAGACTCTTAACCTCAGGTACGAACGGCCGGCACTGCAGTCACCCGCCGGCGGCGATGAGAGGAGCATCGCCCGCGCCGCTCGCTCCTCCCACCCCGGCCTCCTCTACGGCCCCACCGGCATGCCTCTCATCAGGGGTAAACACTAATAATAAGGGGTAATATAATATAATAATAAGGGGTAATATAGTATAATGATAAGGGTATACGATAATAATAAATAATGGCCACTAACTTCCATGCAGTTATTTTACATCCATGCAGTTATTTATACATCAGTCACTGCTATTTTCTTCTGATCTCATTTCCAGCACCGTAAATTTCATATGCGTATACTGGATTATATTACGACTGGTTACTCGCGATATTCCCGTACATCATCATAATACATCATCATCACCATAGGGGTGGTGACGTGCAGTGATGACGGCAGTGTGGTGCTGGAGGCGGTGCCGGTGGTGACGCCTGCGTGTGATGTTGTGGTGCCATCACTAACGCTCACCATACGCCCCGGCATGCACCTTCTTATCGCAGGTAACGTGCTACTTCACCATTAATGCCTTGTTTTTTTACGGATTTATTGTCATTTTTTGGCACCTCTGATGTGCTTGGTGCCATAACCCGTTTGTCTCACCCGTCACCTCACCCGTCACCTCACCCGTCGCCTCACCCGTCGCCTCACCCACCGCCATAACTCGTTTGTCTAACCCGTCGCCATAATCCGTTTGTCTCACCCGTCACCTCACCCGTCGCCATAATCCGTTTGTCTCACCCGTCACCTCACCCGTCGCCATAATCCGTTTGTCTCACCCGTCACCTCACTCGTCGCCATAATCCGTTTGTCTCACCCGTCACCTCACCGTCACCTCACCCGCCGTCGCCATAACCCATCACCTCACCCGTCACCTCACCCGTCGCCATAACCCGTCTGTCTCACCCGTCACCTCACCCGTCACCTCACCCGTCACCTCACCCGTCACCTCACCCATCGCCATAACCCGTTTGTCTCACCCGTCACCTCACCCATCACCTCACCCGTCGCCATAACCCGTTTGTCTCACCCGTCACCTCACCATCACCTCACCCGTCGCCATAACCCGTTTGTCTCACCCGTCACCTCACCCGTCGCCAGGTCCCAACGGGTGCGGCAAGAGTTCGCTGTTCCGCATCATGAGCGGCTTGTGGCCCGTCTACGCTGGCCGCCTCAGCAAGCCCCCTGCCTCAAGCATGTTCTACATCCCCCAGAGGTGGGTGCAGCATGTTCTACATCCCCCAGTGGTGGGTGCAGCATGTTCTACATCCCCCAGAGGTGGGTGCAGCATGTATTACATCCTTATTGCGAAACACTGCAATGCAAGCCAATAAATGAGCCAACAACTAAATATGCAACGTTGACTCGACAATAATCATACCGCTATCTTGAGTTCTTTTTACTTCCATTCAACAAAAATATAACAAAATAATTTGATACATTTCTTCCTCAAATACTCAGGATCTGTCCCGATCCTCAGGACCTTTCCCGATCTTCAGGACCTGTCCCTGTCCTCAGGATCTGTCCCGATCCTCAGGATCTGTCCCGGTCCTCACGACCTGTCCCGGTCCTCAGGATCTGTCCCTGTCCTCAGGATCTGTCCCGGTCCTCAGGACCTGTCCCGATCCTCAGGACCTGTCCCGGTCCTCAGGACCTGTCCCGATCCTCAGGATCTGTCCCGGTCCTCAGGACCTGTCCCGGTCCTCACCGATCCTCAGGATCTGTCACGGTCCTCAGGATCTGTTCCTGTCCTCAGGATCTGTCCCGGTCCTCAGGACCTGTCCCGATCCTCAGGATCTGTCCCGATCCTCAGGGCCTGTCCCGATCCTCAGGATCTGTCCCTGTCCTCAGGATCTGTCCCGATCCTCTTGATCTGTCCTAATCCTCAGGATCTGTCCTAATCCTTTATCCCTCGGCAGGCCCTACATGTCGGTGGGAACGCTGCGGGACCAAGTGATCTACCCAGACAGTCTGTCCTCCATGATGGCCGCCGGCAGGACGGACGCGCAGCTCTACGAGATTCTGTCCATCGTCCACCTGCAGCACATCGTGGCCAGGGAGGGCGGATGGAACGCCAGGCAGGACTGGAAGGACGTTTTGTCCGGCGGCGAGAAGCAGAGGATGGGCATGGCGAGGCTGTTTTATCACCAGTGAGTGGCATGGGAGTGGTGTGAGGAGCAAAGGAGGGGCATGGCCAGGCTCTCTTTCTTCCTGTGAGTTGCGAGAGTGGTGTGGAGGGTGTGGTGTTGTTGTTGTTTATTGCGTCGGTCACGCTCGTCCGGGGGGGGGGCTCAGGTGGTGGGCGGGAGGCAGGCACCGGAAGAGGGGGGAGACGGGCGAAGGCAGGGAGGGTGGCCAGGAATGCCGCTGCCTTGACGGGGCTGTCCCACAAGGAGGAGACGTGGGGAAGGCGGGGCAGGCAAAGAGATGCTGGACGGACTGGAGGGGATCCCTGCACTCCGGGCAGGCGGAGCTAGGGGAGCGTCCGATCCTAGCGGAGTAGGACGCCAGGGAGCTGCAGTATCCCGAGCGGAGCTGGGATAGCGCCGAACGGTAGGGGCGCGAGAGTGAGGACTCAGCCGATGCAATCGGCGGTGGTGGGGCTGCGAGGACGGCGTTTATGGCGTCATTCGCCGCAACGCGGGAGGCGATCTCCCTGCGAAGAGCCCATTTGGCTTCTCCGTATGCATCAGCGGGTAGGTTGCCATTTGCCAGGAGTGGTGTGACTAGGTGGCCGAACCTCGACTGAATGGAGGCTTTAATGGGGCGGTCCCCCAGTGGAGCAGAAACAATGCGGAATGAGGCATGGGAGGGCTGGAGGGCGCTGGCGAGGAACTGGGCACAAGCCAGGCCCAGGTGCGCGGCTAAAGGGAGGACGCCGGTCTCCTGGTGAAGATGGGAGATCGGGGCCATTTCGAGGCAGCCGGTGGCTAGTCTCAGTGCAGTGTTTTGTATTATCTGCAGGCTGGCAACTGCTGTACGTGAGGCAACAGGGTACCAGATGGGGGCCGCGTAGCTGAGGATTGTGCGCGTGATGCTTCGGTAGGTGTCAATGATGTCCTCCTTGGAGAAGCCCCAGTTGGTACCAGCTAGGGCTTTTAAGATGCGAAGAGAGCCAGTCGCTTTCGTGGCATGGGTCTTGCATGGAAAGAGAACGTGAAGTGCGTATCCCAGGTGACGTCTAGGATTTTGGGGGTTTTGTCCAGGGGATGATGCCGTTGCAGATTGTGGCAGATGGGTGGTATCGGGATTGGTGCGTATCTGGGGAGAAAAGCGTGACCGATGACTTGCCAGGAGCCACGGCCAGTTTCTTGCCAGCCGACCAGTCTGAGACGCTCCGAAGGAGTACGGCGAGCTCAGCCTCCGCAGCGTCGAGCCTCGGGGACGACTGGCAATGTTGGAGGACGGCACTGGGCGTCCAATGTATCGGAAACGAAATGGTTAAAAAGAGCCGGCGAGATGACCGAGCCCTGGGGAACGCCCGAGTGTATAGCTCAGATCCTGAGCGACACTATCGAAAGCCTTCGAGAGGTCTATAGCAGCGGCGACTGTACAGGCTGGGGGGCGCCGAGAAGGTGTGGTGTAGGGTGTGTGGTGTGAGTGGTGTTAGTGATGTACTAAAGCTCTAATGTACAGCCCCCAGTAGTGAGTGGTGAAAGTGGTGTGGTGTAGGGTGGATGGTGAGAGTGGTGTGGTGTAGGGTGTGTGGTGTGAGTGGTTGTAGTGATGTACTAACGTACTAATGTACAGCCCCCAGTACGCGCTGCTGGACGAGTGCACCTCCGCTGTGAGCATCGACGTCGAGGGCGAGATGTACGAGGCGGTCAAGGCGGCCGGCATCACCTTACTCACCATCACCCACCGGCCCTCCCTGTGGTGAGTCACTTTACTCACCATCACCCACCGGCCCTCTCTGTGGTGAGTCGCCTTACTCACCATCACCCACCGGCCCTCCCTGTGGTGAGTCACCTTACTCACCATCACCCACCGGCCCTCTCTGTGGTGAGTCACCTTACTCACCATCACCCACCGGCCCTCTCTGTGGTGAGTGCGTGCTCATCACCCCCTTGAGTCACCATACTCACCATCACCCCCTCCCGCAGGAAGTTCCACGACCACCTGCTGCAGTTCGACGGCGAGGGCGGCTGGACGCTGTCGGCGCTCGAGGGCGACGGCGAGACGCGCCCCACCGCCACCAGCGAGGTCAGGGCACCAGGCATCTGAGGGTGCTGAGGGCGTCACTGGTTAGAGCCACTGTGTGCGCATTGGTAGCGGCACCGAGATGAGAGGAGCTGGTCGTGGGTTTGAGCCTCGGGAAGCTCAGTTCATTTCTCGCTGTCGCTGGTGGGCAGCGCTTGGTAGCCATCAAATGTGGTGCTTTCAACATTGCCGTAGGTTGGTGTCTCTAAACGAACTCTGGGTGCATGTTACCTGGAGGGGTATCTTAAGAAGCGATCTGAGGGCTTAGAGGTAGAGAGTGCCCTCAATAGGTACTTAAGGCACTGAGGACACAAGCGGTGCTAAAAATTGTTGTTTCTAAATTATTTGCTATTTTTTAGATGATTTTATCCCCATTTCTTAAGTCGTTACATTGGTTTATCTGGCTCTCGAAATGAATGAGTCAGCAAGTTAAGCGTAGCCGTGTCATGGACACGACGTTGAGAACTTCAGGCCGCAGGACATGCCGCAGTTGGTTGAGATCTGCAGTTGCTGAAGTGGTAGTAATTAGGTCGAGTTAAAACCTCAACCTTGATAGTTATTAACCTTAACCTTAAAAGTTACCTGCCATTGAACATTGACCAGCCATTGAATCAAACTAGTTGTTAAGTGACAGCCCTCTACCAAGACCGGAGGTGCTGAGTGCTGAGGGTACGTAGGGCACAAAGGGTGCTGAAGGCACCAGAAGTACTTGTGGCACTGAGGGTACCGATATACTGCCGGTATCGAGGGTACTGATTGGTACTGAACTGAACGTCTGCTGCCTCTTGCTTCACTTTACTATTGAACAATCCTGCAATCAAATATATATATCTATCTTCGCAAACACACTGCGTTGTCAATATAACGTATGATTTGAATGTTAGTTTATTTAATTGATCTTTTAACGAGCAGGGCGAGTGTGTGAGCAGCGACAGCAGCTTCGGCGAGCCCGACCTGCCCAGCAACGAACCTAAGGACCTGGTGGACTGAACCTGCACGACCTGCACGGCCTGCACTGCACGGCCTGCACTGCACGGCCTGCACTGCACGACCTGCACTGCACGACCTGCACTGCACGACCTGCACTGCACGGCCTGCACTGCACGACCGAGAAAGTTTCTGCTGTGCGCAGTATTTGAAAACAAGTTTCATATTTAAACAATTTGGAAAAATTTTTTATCTTCTGTTAAATTTTGTGTCTGGAAAATATTTAAATGTGTTATCCATTATTATTGTGAATTCCTAAAATAATTGAATTCTGTTGGTAAAATATTATGTGTAAACTCTCGCCACTGCAAACCCGGGATAAAAACATCGTATTTACTCCTGCAACTTAGGATGCATTAGCCTGTAGAGAGAAAACGTAGCAAAAATCCGAGACAAGGTAGCAGTTTACCACTAATTATTTCCCCAAGTTCTCTTCCCTAATTCTTTTCGCCAAATTATTTTCCTCAAATTTTTTTCTTTTCCCAAAAATTATTTTTCCCAAAATTCTTTGAAAAAATTTATTCTTCCCAAAAATTCTTTTCCGCAAATATTTTTCCCCAAATTCCTTTCCCTAAATTCTTTACCCCAAATGCTTTTCCAGAATTTCTTCTCCATGAATTCTCTTATACTTCTACATCTACTCTACAAATATTTTTTACGAAGTCTTTATTACGAATTCTTCCCATAAAAATGTTTCTTACTAATTATTTCTTAAAATTATGGTTTTCAAAATCTTCTATTTGAAGGCTTTTGTACAAGTTATGTGTGTGGGCGCCGCTTGGTTTTGTCTGATGCGGCGAGTCTTCGAATTTTCTCGTCTGGGGGCGAATGGCCATAAAAACACGGACCAACACGCGTCAATTAGTTAAGCCTAAAAATGCAGTGTGAAACCTTTTTTTAAACCGTTCAAAACCTTCTGTTAAACCATATAAAACTTATTGTTGAACCGATTAAAAACTTCTGTTAAACCGTTCAAAACCTTCTGTTAAACCATGTAAAACTTATTGTTGAACCGATTAAAACCTTCTGTTAAACCGTTCAAAACCCTCTGTTAAACCATGTAAAACTTATTGTTGAATTGTTGAACCGATTAAAACCTTCTGTTAAACCGTTCAAAACCTTCTGTTAAACCATATAAAACTTATTGTTGAACCGATTAAAACCTTCTGTTAAACCGTTCAAAACCTTCTGTTAAACAGCATAAAACCTGCCGTTGAACCGATTAAAACCTGTTGAAATAGCAAAGAACCTTCCGTTAAACCCTATAAAAACGTTTGTTTAGTACGTCAGCCATTCAGTCAGACGCCAAAACGCCCGTAAGTATTTTTAACAACGGAGGCTGGTTCACTTAGTCTATGCGGGCGGCTGACCAAAGCAATTCTTGTACAAATTGTAATTAAATATATGAATATAGAAGAGCAAGAGAACGTATTAGCGTGGCAGGGATTCTACACGATGCTGAAGCCAATACAGGAAGAAAGCAAGCAACTCCATTCCCTTCACTAGAGTAACAGTTAGTCCTTCAATTTGGCATAGGGCAAATATTATGTACTGGTTTATCATCGCTGAGTTTATTAGCTTTAACTTCTTAACTTTTAGTTTTACATTCTCATGACTTCCTGCTATTGCCGTCTCTTGCCACAAATTTCATCGTCGAGAACAGGAATGCTTCCCTGAAAATGAGTAGGATTTCAATGATTACAATTTTCTAATTAAAGCAATTTATCTTGCAATTTATCTTGCAGAATTTATCTTTTAAAGCAATTTATCTTGCAGAACAATGAAGGCAATTCCTAGTATTTAACATAAATGACATTTCAATACACAAACATTTTGCTAGGTCTCTCGAATTTGCTGAGCTGGTAAGACTAAAGTCACTACATTGTCACTAAAATTCCGAACGAGAATCAGATTTTTTTTCTTACACGAAATTAAAACGATGGCTCATCGTAATTTTTTTCTGATCTGAACGGTTATTTTATTCAAAGCAAAAGTATGATATACAAATGCAATTTATTAAACACACGTTGAATTTTTCAGACGGTAAAAAATAACTACAATAACAATACGCCCAGAAATGTCGAACAATGCATGACTTCTGTGCATGAATTTCTCTAGTGCAGCAAATCTCCTTCACAATAAATAATAAATAAATATCCTCACAATAAATAATATCTATGACTTTGACAGTCACGAAATAAGTGTAGGAATATAATGTCTTTTGTATGTTTCTCCGGATAATATATTTCCAGGTCATTGAGCTCATATAATTAATTTATAAGAATTATTTGCATGTGTTCTTATGGGAACAACGAGGAGCAGGAATTGTATGTGCAGGATAGCGAAAATTTTATTTTTATTTAAATTTATTTAAAGAATGAGAAATTAGGACCAGCTGTAAACCATGACATTTATGTAGGAATGTAATTAATTAATTTTTACATTACATACATTAGTTAATTCTTGCCATTCTTCATGATCGTCGGAATGATCGCGTGGTGTGCATTGCTTCATAAGAATACAGAAAATATTTCCGGTTTGCTTCAGCAAAAATATGTTATTATTCTTTCATTTCAAGTTGTGAAACTGTCAAAAGTATTTATTAATTTTTGTTGGTAATTAATTGAGACAAGATATTTCGTGATCCATGCACTTAAATTCGTCGTATAATATTTTTATCATTGTTGAACATAATGCATGTGCCAGAGTTTCACGTAAATATGGGCTTATTTTATGAAGAAAATAACGTTATAAATGCCCTATTCAATCCCTCACGCTTAGTCTAAAGAATTTATATTTATTCAATAAGCGCTATACATTTTGTCTGAGCTTTATATATGTGTTATTTTGTATTGCTGACAGCTGATGAGAGTCTAGTCTTCGTGCGTGTAACTTTACTGACATTTTCAGGGGAAAAATCCATTTTTTGACATTTCTTAACAGTTCTAAAGAAGCCATATTCCCATTATGTTACTAAATTAATTCCATTAGTCAGCGAATTCTTCATGTGTTCCTTTTTTTGCATAGCAAGAAAATTGACAATATATTAAGACGATTCATGTACACAAAAAAATAGCAGGTAGGAATTGCATTGCAAAATATGCCTCCGTTGTGTTACTTGCATACTACGAACTTCTAAACTTTGTAAAAAAAAAAAACTCGATGTCGATTAAAATTTCTACAATTTACACCCGGTAACAAGATCAGTTAATCGCCATGCATTTATTGAATGTATTCTTGTTATTAGCAACGAACTTAACCCTTGTGTAGTTGTTTGAATTATACTTCGTGGGTCACAAACCGTGCGCCAGCTGCACGAAATTTATTGTGAGGGTCTGAATACAAATTATTATAAATTGTCGTGTTTTTTTATCCCACTTTATGCTTGAGTTTCAAGCCGTTTGAGAACCATTGTAATGATGAGAACCATCGTAATGATGAGAACCATCGTAATGATGAGAACCATCGTAATGATGAGAACCATCGTAATGATGAGAACCTTCGTAATGACGAGAACCATCGTAATGATGAGAACCATCGTAATGATGAGAAACGAAAAATAGCCCCAAGTAAAGTCACAATCCAGAAAAAACGAAGTGTCGAATACATGCAATAAAAAAATTAGATCAGTACCAACTGCAGTTAGTGACAGAGAGCGCATTTTCTCGTGCGTGAAGTCACGGACGGACGGACGTGACGAGCACAATAGCGTCTTTTTTTTCATAAATGAGAAAATGATGAGAATTTTTATTCTGTCTTGCCAGCGCCATTGAGCAGAGAAGGATGAACGACCAAGGCAAGGCAGCTGCCAATTCATGCGTTAATTAATAATTCATTAATAATTCTGAACCAAAGTTAGGAAATGTCCCTACACGGAGAGTAAAAAGCCCACAGTATGATGCATTTATTCATGTCTATTGTTTTAAATATTAACTTGAAAAATATATTATTATATCTATAGATATATATTATTGGTCTATTTAAAGCTAAAGCTTTAAATAATTGTATTTGTAAACCTAAGAATACCATAGGTGCGACGCTTGTCCTGGCTTAGCCAAACCGAGTGATAAAAGCTGGAAGAAATTAATTAAATAAATGATTAAATTTTTGCTTGAATTTGCTGTTCGTTTCCCCAAGCCGAAAATTGAATCTAATTATCGTGATCTAATAACGCGTGGCATTTAATCATTATTCATCAAGAGTATTGCATAATATTCAATTATCAGAAGATAGTCACGAAAATATTCTGTGAGTATTTTTAATTATAATAATTACTAACGAGTTATCGTCGACATCGCCAAGGTAACTCTCAGGCGTTACTCTCACGTCGTTATCTCCGTCGATTCATACACTCAAAGAAATGTGTGGATCATATTGCCCAAATAGAGACACACTTTTTTTCAACAGCACGAGAAAACAGCGGACTCGTACGCTCTTACTAAATTAAAGTACTAACTAACTAAAGTAAAATAGAAAGTAGAAAAAAGTAAAGTAGAAAAAAGGCGCCGCTATTCAGACAAAGCCCCACTGATTTCTCTTGAGTGTACCTTCCTAATGGCAGATTTTTACCGTCAATTTCCGTTTCCATGCCAAATTTAGACGTTAATTTTTCTCATGCTGATACGCCTTATTGACGTAACCTCCTCTGAATCGATCCTGTATAACATACGCATCGTATCTCTCATCTTTTCCAATCTCTCCCTCTGGCGTATTTCTTCTTACGACGCTTCCATCTTTTTCACTTCTTGTCGCTCCATAGTTTTCATTTTTCTCCGCCGAGTTCAGTTTTCGCGGTTTGTCCCAATCGACAGCATCGTTGAGGGTAGCAGCGTAGCGGTTCCAGGATTGTTCCACTCCCGATGCGAACAAAACGAAGAAGACGGCGTCCACGATGTAGAAAGTCGCGGCGATGTAGAACACTTTGCGCCATTGCGCGATGGTTTGCTGGTGGATGACACAAGCCGGATTAAATTTAGTGTCCGGGACCGAAATCATAAATATTTTTTAGCCTTTTTAATAATTTTCATACTATATTTCTCATTCAACTGATTTTGACTTGATTTGTGAGAGCAGAACAGCTTGTTCAGAGACCCATAAATTGGCCAAACCTAATTAGCTTAGGTTAGGGGCTCTTAGTTAATTACAAATTCGAGTATTTATATCAGCCAGCTGTCACCTAGTCTATTGTAAATCACATAAATAAGTCGGTAACTAAAGACTCAGCCCAACGTTAGTCAATTATTCAGTCAACATCAGCCTCTCCAGCCTCACCTGGCCATTGATCCTATACAAATCGCGTCATTCTCTTAGCCATGTCACCAAACCACTTATTAGGTAAATGATTCGGTTAGCCAAGACCCAACCCCCCGTTAGCCAACTATCCAATCAACATAAGCTCCCCCAGCCTCACCTGACCATTGGTCAAGGCCCCAACAGTCATGGGCGCCAGCCAGCCCGGTATGGTGGCCGCGGCGTTGGTGATGCCGAACAAGGTGCCGGCGTAGTTAGGCGCGATGTCGATGTGGTTCACCATGAAGCCCGTGTAGATGCCCCCCTGCAGCGTCACTGCCACGAACAGTAGCGCTAGAGTCGCCGCCCGGTCGCACTCCACAAACGACAGCGAGATGAGGCAAAGGGCGGGACCCATGTGTGCTGAGGACGGTGAGTAAATAGCGGTGAACACAACAACGTTCCTCAGATGTGCTGAGGACGGTGAGTAAATAGCGGTGAACACAACAACGTTCCTCAGGTGTGCTGAGGACGGTGAGTAAATAGCAGTGAACACAACAACGTTCCTCAGGTGTGCTGAGGACGGTGAGTATGAAATCCGTGAACATTGGAAAAGTTATCATGCAATATTTATGTCTATTGATACACTAGCAGTCGGTAATGCAACTCGTATCTAATGGTTGGGTAACATGAGCTGCAGTCAATAGACAGACGATTAAGTGGTCGTTGCTCCGATTATATTCATTCAACGATAGCGCATCATTAATGATGTTGTGTGGAAATTTTCAGAGGTCATTCTGGTTAGTTGTTTCGTAATTGTAAACCTGCTAAACAAGCAGAATCAAATTGGCTTCCGAAGACCTCATCGGGACCGGAGTTCTTCAGACCTCCACCCATCACCCACCGATGGTGTTGGCCGTGTCTCTTATACACATCTAGATGTGTATAAGAGACAGGTATATGTTTTATTGGNTCAATATTAGTCAAGTGTATAATACGGTAGATTATTATTCAGTGAAATATTTATTTAAATGGTATATATATATATATTAATATCTATGAATCTGTCTCTTATACACATCTAGATGTGTATAAGAGACAGATCTTAACCTCCCCACCCTCCCCACCGACATCATAACCTCCCCACCCTCCCCACCGAGCTGATATCCTGCTTGAGGATCTGCGTCATGTACTGGGGAAGCTCGGTGAGGAGCGTGTAGAAGCCCCAGTTGTTCCCCAGCCCCGCGATGAGGATCGCCCACAGCGGCAGCGACGTCACGAACTTCCCCCACGGCACGGGGGGAGTCTGGGGATTAACCATTATTAATTTGCCAACAAGTATTAATAAATACTTGTCAGGACACACTGCATGAATTATCCTTTAGGAATTTAATCAAAACGAACATCTGAGTGTGATTTTTTTGGGTGAGAAAAATTTCAGACGAGAAATTTGAATAAAATTAAGGTGTGAATTAATGTTAACAGAAACGAAGGAAAAGTCAAGTAATTTCACCATATCAACAGGGAAAACTTAACACTTATTGATGAACTTCAGAAGATTAATGATATAAGTACTTAATTTGATCATTGCAGTCAATTTTTATTTTCCCTTTATCATTACTTCGCATCGCTTTCTGGCGTGTTAAATTAACGTGAGACAACCATTTGTTTATTGCACATTTTTGCTCATAGGAATGAATCAATAGAAACATATTCACGAATTAAAGATAAACTCACTTTCTTGCGCTCCTTGCTGTCTCCTGTAGATTTCAAAATATATTCTTTTTCGACATCGGAAATCCATCTTGAACTTTCCGGGGAGTCGCCGGTGAAGACAAGCCACAGCGCCACCCACGCCATCACCAGCATCGGCTGCACGTAGAACACAGACTCCCACCCCCACGCCTGCGCCATCGCCGCCGTCATCGGGTACCCGATGATGGTGCCTGCCTGGCCTCCTGCAGGGGCGGGGGAGTTAAGATGGGTGCCTGCCTGGCCTCCTGCAGGGGCGGGGGAGTTAAGATGGGTGCCTGGCCTCCTGCAGGAGCGGGGGAGTTAAGATGGCTGCCTGGCCTCCTGCAGGAGCGGGGGAGTTAAGATGGGTGCCTGCCTGGCCTCCTGCAGGGGCGGGGGAGTTAAGATGGGTGCCTGCCTGGCCTCCTGCAGGGGCGGGGGAGTTAAGATGGCTGCCTGGCCTCCTGCAGGAGCGGGGTAGTTAAGATGGCTGCCTGGCCTCCTGCAGGAGCGGGGGAGTTAAGATGGCTGCCTGGCCTCCTGCAGGGGCGGGGGAGTTAAGATGGCTGCCTGGCCTCCTGCAGGGGCGGGGAAGTTAAGATGGGTGCCTGGGTAGTTAAGATGGATGGTGATTATAAGTTCCAACGTTATTTTTTCTCATCAATGATGATGGTTTAATAACTCCATGTCATCAGCTAGACAATAACGCCAGCAAGTTGTCCTCGGGGGTTGCGGCGAGATCACGCTGACAGTGAAACCTTATCTTATAACGTATAACGTTACAATTAAAGAAAAAACGTATGGTTATAAACTTAAAAACTTATGGTGGTAAAAACTAATTAATAAAAATACTTAACTTACTTTGCATTATTTCAGAATTAACTTGATATATAATCAGAATTGAGATGTGAACATCAGGACAAAGAGCAAAGAGAGCCCATAACTTGAGAGCCCTTAACTTGAGAGCCCTAACTTGAGAGCCCTTAACTTAAGAGCCATAAAATTCCCAAGAAAACTATATTATACAAATTAATATAGAGCCCTTAAGTTGCTTACCCGCATACACGAGGGCGCCCATCCTGGATCGCTCGTTGGGCGGCGCCCAGCTCGAGAGGAGGGCGTGGGTGGAGGGGAACGTCGGACCCTGTAGCCAGTATATAGCGTGTATATATACGTGTGCATACATATAGTAAATATAGCGTGTATATATACGTGTGTATACATATGGTAGTAAATATAGCGTGTATATATACGTGTGTATACATATAGTAAATATAGCGTGTATATATATACGTGTGTATATACATATATATACGTGTATACATACGGTATATATAGCGTTTTTATTATAGAACAGTCTAATACTGTACTATATATCTAATTAGTACGTTCAGTATGAGCAAGTAGTAATCAGTCAATCATTAATTATTTTTAGTATAGTACCTTATCTCATAACGTTAAATAAATTTATGAATTAATTGATCAATATTAGTCAAGTGTATAATACGGTAGATTATTATTCAGTGAAATATTTATTTAAATGGTATATATATATATATTAATATCTATGAATTGAATGAATATTTCAAATATTATATTTATTTAAATATTAGTAAAATAATAAGTATTTATAAAATAAACTACAGTAAAAAAGCTACATTAAATATTTGTAAAAAGCTACATTGAGTATTTATAGAATAAGCTTTAAACGAGAATTGCAGATAAGGACTATGTAATCATTGCCTTAAAAAAGGCCTAATTTTTTTAGGGCTACAAAAGAGATCCCTGTAATATCGCATTACACAACCCTACCTAATAGGGTTACATAACAGAACCCCGGCATATACGGTAACATGACACAACCCTTCATAATGGGGCTACGTAACTGAACCCTGTTATATCACATTACCCTACCCTTCATAATGGGGCTACGTAACCTAACCCTGTTATATCGCATTACCCTACCCTTCATAACAGGGCCACATCACTTAACCCTGTTATATCACATTACCCTACCCTTCATAATAGGGCTACATAATTTAACCCTGTTATATCGCATTACCCTGCCCTTCATAATAAGGCCACATCACTTAACCCTGTTATATCGCATTACCCTACCCTTCATAATAAGGCCACATCACTTAACCCTCTTATATCACATTACCCTACCCTACTGCCCATTACCCTACCTCACATGCAGGGCAACTTGACCAACCCTAGCTGACAGGGTCAACTGCCACCCCAGGGTTACCTGACATAGCCCTAACATAACCCTGAGCACGAGCAGAGCGACGAAGTTCCAGTGAGCAGTGACAGGGATGAGCAGCGTGAGCACCGACCCTCCGGTGAGCACAAGCGCGTACATGCGCCGGCCGCCGATCATCTCGGCCAGACGGCCTCCTACACACAGAAAAATTAATGGGAGGTTGTCTAAAAAGGTTTATATTAATTAAAATGCTATGCCGCCGATCATCTCGGCCAGACGGCCTCCTGCACACAGAAATATTAATGGGAGGTTGTCTAAAAAGGTTTATATTAATAAAAATGCTATGCCACCGATTATCTCGGCCAGACGGCCTCCTGCACCCAGAAAAATTAATGGAAAGTTGTCTAAAAAGGTTTAAATTCATTAAAATTCTATAAAATAAGCACGATTGATTAGCAAATTAAAGTTCACATTAAAGATACGAAAACTTGAATCGAAAATTGAAAAACAGATAAACATGATTAAACAGACCTATTTAAACTAGGCTATGCAGCATTTAAACTAGGTTTCTATATAAAAATATAATAAATAAATATAATTCAAGAATTCTGTATAATATAATAAAATAATATATAAATATATATTATTATACTATATACCTATATTATATAAAATAATATATTACATAATAATATAATATAATAATTCTGCATATAATTGAATGCTGATACACTTATCAGATTTTCATGTGTGATCATCGGGTAATTGATGTGGGCTGCTTCAATTTATGTTTAGCTACTAGAATTATGTATAATATGTTCAATATTATTTTAATGGAGGATCAGAATGACCTGGTATCTGGGTCCAGATGTATTTAATTATTTATTTATATTTAATATTATTTTAATGGAGGATCAGAATGACCTGGGATCTGGGTCCATATGTATTTAATTATTTATTTATATTTAATATTATTTTAATGGAGGATCAGAATGACCTGGTATCTGGGTCCAGATGTAGCCCCAGAAGAACGCCCCCAGCACCATGCTTTGTTCAAACGCGTCCCATTCGAAGTCCCCAGTCTGAAAAAATTAATATTATTTTAATTTAAATGAAATTTGAATTAACTACTATTCAAATTTAATTAAATTTTACACTTTGAATTTCAATGTTAAGTTTATTTTCAAAGTTTGAAAGAAATATAGAACAGAAAATTAAGAAATTATGAAAAATTAGAAAAAGAAAAATAAAATTGTTAAAATTCTTTCATTATTTTAGGTATGAGTTAAAAACTGTTTTATTTGCTTCACGTAAACTGATGGAAGCTTGTCATCGCTGGTCTATATAAGGCTGCTGGTAATTTAGACAAACTTCGTTGCGGGTAACACGCAAGGAAGAGTGACATGTGTAACAAAATGTGTATGATATGTGTAATAGCACTTTTCATGTGAATGTATTGCGATTCTTACTCATATTTGTTTTTAATTTTCCCTAATTCTGCCATAATTACTGAGTGATTTAAGAGAGAAAGGTAACATTTTAGGCCAAATCGTAAGCATTTAATTCTTACACTCGCTCTCTAATTCAAAAATCATGTTAGAATCACTCGTTAAATTTCTTCACAAAATAAAGCAAATCGATTTTTAGTTTGAAGGTTGAAAAATATGAACTTTAGTATCAGTGAATAGAAGTACGTACCATTTCCCAATAAGCAAACATTTAGCGCTTTCAAAAGCTTTATCCACTGGTTGCATTAAAGGAAATTATTTCAAAGTATGAACTTTACACCTATACAAATAAACATTTCATGATCTTTGAAATATGGGTTTGAATAAATATGCAAATTACTATGCATTTAATACATTTTCAGCAGTAGTTGCATTACTTCCGTTGTTAACATATGTCTCCTAAAGAATAAGTAGTTCCACTCAGTAACTGAAAATATCTTGTAATGATAATTTTATCGTTCAAGTTTTCCATAGTTTCTCACATTTTCGGCGATGGTCGTAGAATTAGCGTCATCGAAGCCACATTCGTTGTAGTCGATGGTCGAGTTGTCGGTCTCATTTATTGGCTTCACCATGGCCACGATGGCGATGTTGATGTTCGTACGCAGCATATAAGTGAACGTTTGGCCCCAAAACGCCATGAACGCCACGAAGTAACGCTGCGGAAAGTACCCTGATACGGAAATAAGTAGTCAAATATGTGTGAAGGTTGGGAAAGGCCCAACAGGCCATGGGCCTATTTCTTCAGTGCCGACACTTCTATTCTATTCTAAATGTGAGTGAAGGTTGGGTCTCATAACGCTACAAAGTAGCGCTGCGGAAAGTATTCTGAAATTGGAAAGGTAATCAAATATTCGTGAAGGATCGCCCTGGTAACAACTAGGAGCATCGAGCTGTGGAATACAGCCCGACGCAAAAGGTTAGCCCCACCCCTTTAAAACATCATAACATCATAACAACATCATAAGTTTTGCGAGTTTTATTGTGCAAATGGTGGCAAACGAATCGTCTTGGTCTCAGTAATCAAAATACAATAGACCGTAGTGAAAATGTAATTAGTAACGGAGAAAAGGAAAATCCCATGTTTTTGCACCGACGCAAAAGGTTAGCCCCACTTTGTACACTTTTACATTTTAGGCAAAACAAAACATACGTCAGCTGAAAAACTAAAGGTTATTTACCGATATGCTCCCCGTTGGCTTTGTAGACATCCAAGCACCGCTTTTTTATGCCCTGAGATAATCTACGTAGGTAGTTGGGGTCCAGATTGGACCAGGCGACTTGAATGGCCAACTCGAGTTCTTCCTTCGTGTCATACTGCTTCCCGCATGGCGTAGACGATCCCAGCCATGTACCCCCAGACGTTCTCAATGGGATTCAGATCGGGTGACTTGGCTGGCCAGTCCATAACCCGGATTTTGGCACGCTTGAAGAAGGCCTTGGTCGTGCGCGCCGTATGGATAGAGGCATTATCTTGTTGGAAGATGGCGCCGCGACGAATTTGGTGGCGGATGACGGGAAGTAGATGGTCCTCGAGCGTTTGGACATAGTCGTCCGCGCACTGGTTGCCTTCGAGGAAGACGAGCTCGCTCGTCCCGTTTGCATGAAAGCCCCCCACACCATTACACTGCCCCCGCCATTTTGGCGGCTAAAAGCTGCCTTTAGATCATTCCTGCGGCAATTCCAGTAGTACTTCAGACCATCTGGGCCATCCAAATTCCATTTCTTCTCATCAGAGAAGATGGTTTTGGCCCAGGTGTCATCACTAGTACTTGCATACTTTGTGCCCCAGGCGACCCTGGCATGCTTGTGAGCCTCGGTCAATTGGGGGGCCTTGTTCATCTTCACATATTGGAAGATGCCGGAGGACGCGAGGGTGCGAGAGACGGTAGACTTGAAGACATTGAGCTCCAACTTTTGGACAAGTTTGGGCGCGCTCAAGTCGCCGGGCGCCGCAACTCGGAAGAGGCGACGCGTGTCACGAGCCGACATCTTCTTGGGGCGGCCTTTGGTGTGCCGCTTTCAGTAGTTCACGGGGTCCTTGAGATAGTTGGAGATGGCTTTGCGGCTACACCCCACTTGTGCCTCCATTTGACGCATGCAGGCTAGGACGCTCGCCCTCAGGCAGCGCCATCAGGGCTTGAATGGCACCTTTCTGAAACTCAGTTAGAGGCTTTCCCGCGCCCATTTCTTGCCTAGGTGAGCATAAGATCCGTGCACAACTACTACGCTATGAACGCACCCTTTGCAGCGAGTCTACGCTGCGTCCTGTCCGCAAGAGCGCCAAACTTGCAAAGTGGGGCTAACCTTTTGCGTCGGTGCAAAAACACGGACCGCTTGATTTTTCCGCCAGTAATTAACTTTTTCATCAAATTTCACCTGCTATAGATTGCAGAGCGCAAGACAAAACGTTTGCCACCATTTGCACGTTAAAACTTGCAAAACTCGATGTGTTATGATGTTTTAAAGGGGTGGGGCTAACCTTTTGCGTCGGGCTGTATACTATTTTGTTGCAAGAATAAAATATCTACTGAAGGAATCAAACGTATTAATTTAAAGCTAAGAAATGTGAACCTATTCCGTCAAAATTCTGTATTATGTCTCCTAAAGGCCGATTTATTTGTAACTTAAGTTAGTAACGATGGTCGCTATGCTATAAAATTTTGGGCGTTTATTACTTTACTTATTCGTAAAATGATTTCCCACGTTAATTAGAGTACGAGTTCATAGGCCTAGTTTTTCCCCACCTGCACATGTCGCCGCATGCTATCTATGGACTGTCTTCGAGTGCTGTGAAGACCCATAGATATACATAGGTGACACAAAAACCTCCTGTGTACTGTACATTACTCTAGTAATTAATTTATAATTATTACTGGCTAATAATTAATTAATGCTCTGGAAATTAATTTGAAATTATTCACTAGGTAATTAATCAATGCTCTAGTAATTAACTTATAATTATTTACTAGGTAATTAATCAATGCTCTAGTAATTAACTTATAATTATTTACTAGGTAATTATTCAATGCTCTTGTAATTAATTTATAATTCGCTGGCGGTAAATCAATACATGTTCTAGCTGATAATATATCCACAATGTGCTTGAATTTGTCATCCATGTCGTATGGTATGAAAATACTGTTCTTCATTAATTAATGATGCACCATTTTTTACGCGAATTGCTTTGTATGAATATTTAGAAGTTAGTATGATGTAAATTTAACGATCTAGTAAGATTTAGTGCGACAGCCCGTGCAATGTGTTCCTCTCAACGCTAAATGTACGATTTTTCTCGAAGTACGAGAATTTTCTCGTACTTATATAAGAACTTCACGCTTACTTTCAATCAAAACTAAAAAAAATCTGAAGTCTTTATTGTAATTTTTGAGAATTTAGACGAAATATTAACCAAGATGCCTTACATTTACGCACTTTTCTACTAAATTTCAATAAGATTCTGGATAACAATAAACACTTCAGATTTCTACAACGGGATCGTAACATGTCAGAAAGAGGTTTCAATTACTGTCACTACCTGACAGACCTTAAGCCAAGGAAGGACCATAAAAAAGTTTCTCGTACAGTCTCTACCTTGTATTCGTAACATGTCAGAAAGAGGTTTCAATTACAGTCACTGCCTGACAGACCTAAAGTCAAGGAAGGACCATAAAAAAGTTTCTCGTAGTCTCTACCTTGTATTCGTAACATGTCAGAAAGAGGTTTCAATTACAGTCACTGCCTGACAGACCTAAAGTCAAAGACCATAAAAAAGTTTCTCGTACAGTCTCTACCTTGTATTCGTAACATGTCAGAAAGAGGTTTCAATTACTGTCACTGCCTGACAGACCTAGAGTCAAGGGAGGGCCATAAAAAAGTTTTTCGTAATCTTTACCTCGCATATAAACATGTTTTTTCAATCATGTCGTGAACAAATGAGTCGACGGGTACGTTCACTCACCTTGTTCCTTTAACGTCGGTTGCCGCACTTCGTTCGTGGATTCCATTTCAATTATATTTTGATAAGTGCAAGAAATAAATGTCCAGGAGTGGACTTGGCTACAATAATTTCATTAGCCTATTGATTTCGAGTCATTTCTTTCGATCGTACACGTCATAAGTGATACGATTTTCTGAAAATGCAATGAGACGGTTATTTAATTAACAATAAAGTTGGTCAACTCTACAATGCAATAGTCAGCTCCACCCGTCTGAATATTTAATTATTTTACATACTATAGCATTTAGGTTGATTTTGGCTATGTCAAATAATTTTCTCAAGAAACATAGAAAAGTTAGCAAAGTTAGTAAAGACACACTGCCTAAAAACTACTAGAAAAGCTTCATCTTGCATCCAACATGTGAACTGCTGATACGATGAGAGTGTTTCACTTTGGTTAACTTTTACAGTTGTCTTATTTTCTGGGCAGGTCTGCTACCACTGACACAATCGTTACTTATTTCCAGTTCGTAGAACTCACTGATCATCATCCATGATGATAGTCAAATAATTTGTAATGCTATAGGCAGTTAATTTGCTTATAAGAACCTCGTTTAAGTAATTCTTAGTTATCCGGGAAAACTTAAATCAAGTTTAATAACGATGCCAAGTTTAATAACGTTGTCAGGTTTAATAACGTTGTCAAGTTTAATAACGTTATCAGCTTTAATAACGTTGTCAAGTTTAACAAAGTTGTCAAGTTTAACAAAGTTGTCAAGTTTAATAACGTTGTCAAGTTTAATAACGTTATCAGCTTTAATACCGTTGTCAATTTTAATAAATTCGTCAAGCTGAATAACATTTTCAAGTTTAATAATGTTGTCAAGTTACATAACGTTGTCAAGTTAAATAACGTTGCCAAGTTAAATAAAGTTGTCAAGTTATGTAACGTTGTCAAGTTGAATAACGTTGTCAAGTTACATAACGTTGTCAAGTTTAATAACGTTGCCAAGTTAAATAACGTTGTCAAGTTATATAACGTTGTCAAGTTGAATAACGTTGTCAAGCTTAAATAACGCCAAGTTTAATTACAATGTCAAGTTAAATATCGTTGCCAACTTTAATAACGTTGCCAAGTTAAATAATGTTGTCAAGTTTAATAACATTGTCAAGCTTAAATAACGTTGTCAAGTTTAATTACATTGTCAAGTTAAATTTCGTTGTCAAGTTTAATAACGTTGTCAAGTTGAATAACGTTGTCAATTTTAATTAAATTATCAAGTTAAATATCGTTGTCAAGACTAATAACGTCGTAAGTATAATAACGTTGTCACGGTATATAACGCTCTCGGGTACCTCTCCAGTCGCTACATGATTGATCTGCCACCAGCAGCTGGACGGGGCTCACACTGAGGCTTGACAATGCACATGTGCTAATGACAGGCTGATAATGACCATGACGGGCAAATATATTGAACGATTAGATAATTTACTCTCAGCACTGATTTTACCAAGAAAACAATTTCCCGGGATATATATAATTATGATTTTGTCCCGAGCCTGGGATGTTCCAGGAACTTATTCTGGACTTCTGTGATTTGCGAACGCGTCTTCAATGATGCTTGAACTTGTGATTTTCCACCGATATTAAACAAAACAGAGTTCACTTATAAGTAAAACCAAAAATTACATATTTCCGTAATTGTAAAACAATAAATAAAACTTCCGTTTGTCATGAAAATTAAATGGCAAAGTCGTTGTGCGCCCTTGGATCACAAAGCCATTCTGTAACCCACAATTTAACCCAGATTACGGTCGGTTTGAAGGGCATGAATAAAGTCACATCGTTAGATTTTATTTCCGCTTCGCTTTCACGTCGCCTGCAAAACGCTGAGTATTAATACGTACAAAGGGTACAAAAATTTAGTATCTTGCGGGCTACATGAAAGCGAAGCGGACATGTGAAATTTGGACCACGCTCACAGGAGCGTATTGTGAATAAATAGCTTTGTTCTTAATTAAATTACGATTGGACAAAGTTATGAATGGGAAGAAAGCGCTAAAAATTCTTTATTAAATTACGATTGGACTAAGTTATGCATTGGAAGAAAGCGTTAAAAATTCTTAATTAAATTACGATTGGACAAAGTTATGCATTGGAAGAAAGCGTTAAAAATTCTTAATTAAATTACGATTGGACAAAGTTATGCATGGGAAGAAAGCGTTAAAAATTCTTAATTAAATTACGATTGGACAAAGTTATGCATGGGAAGAAAGCGCTAATAAATTTCTCTCAAAAGTGGCGAAGTCTAACGTTCACGCAAAGTTTGTTAACGTATAGTTCAGGATAGCGCCATTCATAAATAGTTTAATAGAAGAGAACTTTTTGCAAATGAGTCGACGTGGGAACTACCTACAAACTTCGTTTATCAATAAAACCATTGCGGCGTGATTGATGATACTAAACATCTACCACACTGAGGTATTATTGCATAGTTTGAATGCTTGATTGTCAAGGAAAACCAATGAATTTTCTCGATAGGTAGTCAAAATTCTACCATTGTTCAACCTTTTTATGATGAAATGTATATTGAAAGTCCCATTCAGTTTCCGTTTACAGCTAATACTAAACCATATAGTCTATACTCTATAGTATTTATTGTTATTCTATTCTTATTTTCCGTACTTCGCAGACATGCAACGAAACTATTAAGTTTTGACACCGTTCATAATTTAACTTTGGGAGAGTGGAACAAGGTGGGTAGTTTATAGCAGCCGTTGCTTATCACTGCGTTCAATATTAAAGATATTAGTGACTTGAATAATAACTTAATATTTATCATGAACCCGAAAATGTTCACTTACTACCTGAAGACCCTTCGTTTGGGCTAGTAAGGCAATTGACAAGGTTGACGCGCGGTAGGGGTTAGGAAACGAAGAGTTTTGATTTTCAGCCATTACGTCCAGGCATTCATGACGTTAGCTGTATGTGAGATTTAAAATCAGTTAATAGGTAATAAAAATCATACATATAACTAACGCTACCTAGGCGTAATTAGACTCATTTTGTCGAGATTTAATTTATTACGTTGTAGCTGAGGGCATTGAATTGACTACTCTGACACAAGATTACAGCTGGGCTGGCATGACAGGAAAAGTTTATGTCAGCATGTCAATACCCCAGTATTAAATTCGAAGGCGATTCTTTCTATACAAAAGGCGATTCTTTCAGGCAAGGATAGACGTTAATCTTGATAAAATCGACCATGTTTAACAATTATAGCTTTAGAGAAAGTTCACTCGGAAATGCCCACTTTTTAAATAACCTCGCTCCTGCTTGCATTTGTCATCGCTGGGTTGGGATTTGATTACGATTACAGTGTCATCGGCTGCGGTTGGGCTTGATAAACGATTACGGTACCTGCAATCGCGAGATTGAAAATTAGGTTTAGATGTCAATGTCATGAGAATGTTTAATATACTTAGATAGTCTTGAGATCAGTGGATCTATGGCAAGTCTGCTGCGATGAGGTAGGAGAAAATAGTCTCCCGTTTAATTTTTTTCTGTGACTGAGCTACAGAAAACGAGACGGGCATCTGGTGCTATGTCGTTTCAAGGCATACAAAGAAATAAAGAACACAGTCACGAAAACAGGATATAAAAAAGCTACCGAGCCTACCGTATATATGGCATACAAAGGTACCCTAAAGTTCAAATGATAAACAATTAAGGAGTCAACTCGGGATACTTTTATCGAGTGAACCTACAGTTAGTCAGGTAAATAACTCGAACTATGTTGTGAGTAGACTATAGCAGTAGCACGTGTTAATTAAAAACACTGACTGGATCCCAGGATGTCTTGGCGCAGCCGCGCAGCGTTATTCGTAAACCGCAGTAACACCTTTAATCATTACACTATAACATGAACTTGGCGTCCCCAGTTATAAAATCATTCGCACAGTTAAGACAATAAAAAAATACTCATATACGGTTGGCATAACATGCTGTAGCAACATAAGAGGTAACACTGTGTGAACGCGAAAAGCTGTGCACTACTCTCTCGAGCTCTGTAGGGGCACTGGTACTTAGTGGTACAGGGAGCGAGACAAGCGAGGCAACCGCTTGGTGCCATTATGTCTTTCCCGAAGAACGAGGTCGATGTCCTTTGCACTATTTTATAAACACTTGCTGTTTTCATTCAGGAGCAAGAGAAAGATTTGAGACAGAAAAGATGCATATTGCTAAAACTATGAACGTTAAGGCTGACGAATGACGTCATTCTGGGCAGGAACGGACACCAGACGACAGCACTCGCCCTCTGTGGCACTGTACTGGTATACTCTCTAAAATCTGAGTATATGAGCGATATCCTGTTTCGGTGCATGATTGTTACGTAGTTTTGTTTTGTTTGCACAGTGCAGGCGGCTTTAATGTGGTGGCAGTCGTTCAAACAAGTAGAAGTCCAGGAACGAGTGATTCGCAAAAGGGTGAACTGGGCAAGACTTGGTCTTTCCCTGAGGTGCTTTGAGGGTGACTGATATGTGCAGTTTTTTGATGTCATTCTTATTTTTCGCTTCATTTGAAGGGTTTCATTACCTTCACGACGTAATTGTCGTTCGTCATTTTTTGCACCTTGATAATTGAAGAAATCGACGTGAACTTCAGAGGCGGTTGCTTACCACCGTGACTGCTTTTTTGTATGTTTGGCCACGTCTCGGACAAATTTTCGGCCGGACTCGCGGCCGGTCTACAGTGAGCAAGGAATATCTCCCAAAGTAGTGAACGAAGCCCGATGAAACTTAGTACCTACATGTATTCATTAGGACCTAGCGGTGATGTTTAGCTTGTGAACATTTATTTTGAAATTTCACCTTAATTCGTGAGTTATATGACGATAAGTGTCGAAATTTGCAGTCGGCATGACATTTCTTCTGAACTACTGTACAGATTTGAACGAAACTTTGAATATAGAAAACTAACCTTGCAACGGTGATGTTTAGCTCGTGATAATTTTTTAGATTTTGCCTTCGTTTATGAGTTTTTTCCCACTTTTCCCTCATCCGGGATTTAAACAGCAATTCGTGCTTAAATTTGCAGTGAGCACGAAATTTTCTTCTAAAATACTGAACGTATTTGAACGAAACTTCGTGTACGAATGCCTAACCTCCCAACGGTGATGTTTAGCTCGTAACAAGTTTTTTTTTCGATTTTGCCGACGTTTGCGAGTTTACGGCTTTACGCATACGGCTCTTGGTCAATGCAAGTTTAGAAATCAGCCTGAGAAATGCCGGTCGTTCCTCCATATATCCATATAACTTGCTAACGAAAAAATTTGTCTCGAGCTGAACATTGCCGTTGGGAGGTTAGGTATTCTCATACGAAGTTTCGTTCAAATTTGTTCAGTGTTTTAGGAAAAATTCTATGCTCGCTGCGAATTTAAGCAGGTATTGCTGTTTAAATCACGATTGTGGAAAAAATAAAAATTCGCGAAGGCAAAATCTAAAAAATTGTCACGAGCTAAACATCACCGTTGGGAGGTTAGGTTTCTATATTCAAAGTTTCGTTCAAATCTGTACAGTAGTATTACACTGAATTAGAACTTGTGTGGACTGAACTTAATCCAGAGATGTGTCGATAAAATTCATTAGGAATTTTAACTTGATTGTAATTCTGCGGATGGCGTTCTGATGTCGATGAAACATCTTACTCATGTCATGAACTAATTAGATTTAGAAGAAATGTCATGCTCACTGCAAACTTCGGCACGTTTCGTCATATAACTCAGGAATGAACGTAAAATTTGAAGAATTTTTACGAGCTAAACAACACCGTTAGGTCCTAATGAATACGTTTACCAAGTTTCATCGAGCTACGTTCATTACTTTGAGATATATTCTTTGCTGACTGTATTTGGAGAGACCGGCCGTAAATTTGTCCGATTTTGCTGTGAATGTTCAGAATCGACGACAGGCCTACGGCCTAATAAACGCTGAAACCGTTTTTTTATATGTAGACAGCTATACAGGCATCCTAATGATCTAACCGGTTGATGGATCTCAAACGGATGTCCAAAGTCCCGGCAATGTTCAATCAAACAACTATGCGAGTTGAAAATATTCAGTAACTACAGTCGTCAACGGTTTAACCTTCACCCTGTTCGACAAACTACTCTCTTCGAGGAATGTGTTATCCAGCTTTACTCGTGAATGAAGAGATAATTGTCGCATCATGTTCATTGCGAAACTAACCTACTTGTTAAAGTGAACTTCAAAACTACTTGTAATCCTACAATGTGATGAAGCCAGCGGCTGAGAATGAGAATCACAAGGCTGTGTTGTCTTTCCACTGGAAGCTGCTTTGCTTACTCTGTGGTAAAAATGTCCTTTAATTGTCGATACAAGGCGTTTTTTCCAGATGGACACGCCCCCCGTACGGACGCTCCAAAATTAGATATTCAAGGCCTAATAGAAATCAAACAATCTTGAATGCGATTTTTATTCTTAGAGAATGAAGATAACTGTGACGTCTGGCAGTACACATAGAGGGATCGTTACAAATTTGAGGAGAGGAAACTTCAAATAAGTTTGAATGTGAGCAGATACGAGACACAAGGATGTATACAAACGTATGCAAAACGGCTATGTACAACATTATAATTTTAGGAATTTCTAAGGATCATCGATACTCTTCCTCCTTTATGTGGCGATGAAACACCTGCCTAAGAGCCGAATCAGCGTTGCCAGATGGTATATTTCTATACCAGATTTCATAAATCTGGTATTTTCAGGAGGTGTCTGGTATGAATATTTTATATCTGGTATATTTGCGTAAATCTTGCAATTTTTTTTTATTTACTGCATTAAGTTCCACCTCTAAAGTTTGATCTTCCTTCAGCGTAGGCGTGGATTATATAGATTACCTTCAAAGCGGCGCGACTAGAGGTTTCCCGCCATTTTTGAAATCGCAAGTTTACCGCTTGATGTCGTAGTTGATGAAATAACCCTAATCTAATTGTTAACATTTAACAAAAGTGCTTAGTGCAATATATGCATGAGAGTGATGATCATTGATTGATAATTGATTACTGATCAGTGATGCGATGGCCTAGGACGAGTGAGGTTGTCGAACTTCTGCGACGCAAGCTCCACCATTTTTGTTGGTGGTTTTGAATTCTAGAGTGAACACTTGAATTCTGGCGTGCCATTCAATATTTCACTGAACTTTAAAATCATCATCCATTCATGGAACTGGCTGCCTATACTGAATCACTTGTCTACTTTGACCAGTATCCAGTGCATTCGCTCAGCGAGTGTTTTCACAAGTCACCTAAATAAAAAGCAAGCAACGAAATAAAATTTAAACTAAGGTACTGGAGTCCCTTATTCGGACCTAAAGCTATCTGCTCAGCCGCAACAAGTGGTCAATCCGGAATGTTAGATTAATGCAATATGCAAGCATGTACGAAAATACGCAAAAGGAAAATGACCTGTTTCCGTGGCTTGCTCATGTTGAGCGAAGGGGAAGAAGTGCCACACTGTGATAAAAAAAGGAAAAATGTCAATGTAATCAAACACATGAAAAGAACAGTGTCAAAATGTTCCAAACAGAGGAAAAAAATATAACGTGTTCAATTAGGCTAATTATTGTCAAGCCAGATAAATGCTCAGAACAAAAGATTTTTTTTCTAACCAACGTTTCTGATGAATAGTTTCATTAAGTTTGGAGGTATTAGTCTGTTTTTGAACAATAGAATTTCTGGTATTTTGAGCTAGGCAATCTGGTATTCTAACCAAGAAAAAAAAAAACCTGGCAACACTGGAGCCGATGTCGCAGAAGCTGCAGACTATTCGTCTCTCAACGCGCCAATCAGGAAGGCTACGTCGATGACGGTAAAAAACGTCTGCTACGTTCGCCGGTCGAACTGTCTGTACTAGCTTGCGATGACAGAGATAGCTGGCAATAAATTTTTACCATTTTTTGTGAACTGCGTCTTATTTTACAGGGCCAGAGGGGTCGCCTGCCGAAGACCACTACTGCCCTGGATCATGTAATAGACCTTCATGATTCTTGCCGTTCGGAATGGACCCTCCAACAATTCTGGACAATCGTATCTAGGCCGTGCCGGCCCGTGCGTCGAAACAGATCTCGGACGAACGGCTACTTGTCGAAGGACGATAAATTTTGGAACAGAACTATGGTATCTGAAACCTAACCTCAGATGCGGTGAAAGTAAAATTACTTAATTTAACGATGCCTGGAACTGGCTGGAAGTCATATTCGATCTGCGGCCTGCCGGCCTGTTGGTGCACGGCAGGTTTTCTGCAAGGCCGGAGAAGGACAGAGCTGAATGGTTCACGGCTGACGACTGATTCAGCCTGATTGTGATTGGTGGTCCGGTGGATGACGTCTCCACCGTCCACGTCTCGGACAAAAAATTTAAGGGTAATCACCTGTACCAGTCAGGCAGTCACAGTTAGCCTTAGCCAGTCACCATTGATGGATTGATAATAAAAGCATTGATCCTGCTTTTATTATTACGATTATTATTGTGTGAATGATGAGTCATTAGGACATTACCATTTACCAAGTAATCAAGTATAAAAAAGAACTCGGTAGTACTAGCCTACGCAGTGGTTCTGTGATTGTTACTTGCAACTTGGCAGCATTATTCAATAATTGAATCATACAAATCACTGCTCTGAGTCTGACCTTAAGACTTAATCTCAGTAACTTAAACAGTTCAACTTGTGTGAGTTGTGTCTGTACAGTCAGTCTTTGAGGCCAAGACAGTAAGACCAATGACACTTTGAAATTTGAAACTAAGTGTAAGTGACACTGCACACCTGGCACCAGTAATACTGACCATGACCACTGACCAGACAGACCAGTAACTGCAGTAAGTAGTAATGCAACATTAAATAGTTTTTATTGATGAGCAATATATACCTATATTGCTTGTATATAAATTAAATATATATATATATATATATATATATATATTAATAATAATATATATATATATATTATAATTCCTTTATATCATTGATTTATTCTTTTTGACAATTCAGTAGTCAGAAAAATTACTAAATGTAGGTATATGGATTTAGATTTGTAAAGTCACTGAAGTTGCTTCAGTGACTTGTGACTACCTTTGCAAAGTTTGCTTGGCTTGGAGCCTTGGGCCTGCAGCCACTAGCCAGGCCAGCCTGCTGGCGCGCTGCCTGCTGGGGCTCAGGCGCTCAGCTGCTCCCTCTCAGGCTGATGCCACTGGCTGAGCCTGAGTGGCTAACCAGCTGACTGAGCTGAGTGCCGAGTGGGCATGTCTCCTGAGGCCTGAGCCACTGGCCAAAGTGGAAATTGGGCAGAAGTCACTGACTGTGACTGACACGTGACACATGAGGCTGCAAATCAGAAAAAAATGCCTGTGAATCTGGCAAATTTTACCCATTCATGTGGATTATTGTGGAGTGTGGACTTTTTTCCAATTTCTTTGGTGAAAAAAAAAGGAAAATGGCATATTTTCACCTGAATATTTTGAAAATTATCTGTGCAAGGATTATTTTAGTGCAATTTTATTATAATTCTGCCCCTTATATTCCAAATTGTTATGATTTCTCCTCTCTTCATACATACTCCAAGTCTTGAAATCAATCGTGAAAAATATCATTGGGGTGCCAAACTTGAAGAGTTGAAGATAAAAGCAGATGCTACCCATGACATGAATGAGACAAAAATTACCTCTACCGTTCTTAGACAATCTGACTTATTAAGTTATTCCTAATATTGGATTTTCCTTGCTGATTTCTTTATGTGGAAATTAAGAAAGATTTTTTTAATGCATCTGTGAAATAATTATTTTTATTAACAATTTTTAGAAAAATTTTCCCTTAGTACAGATTGTGTGAGGATTCAAATAAAAAAAGTCACCTTACCAAGGCATTAGCTAGCTATCAAAAAGTTCTCAATTATTCCTGCTGATCTAAGAAAATCCAATGTTAGGTGTTGAATTGGAAACTACCATAATTCTTGTTTTGTGCACTTTTGAATGATGCCTTTGAATGATGATTGATTGAAGTACCTTCCCTAAAAATGAAAAGTTGACCAAATTCTTATCACTGTACTATCAAATTTCTGAAATTTGCAGGTATTCTAATCTTATGCAATGTTCAGTGCTGGAGCTGATGTTTTCATTAGATGTCTAAAATGTGTCTCTGTTTCAAAACAAATTAGGTCTCTCATGCAGTGGTCATTTCAGGCTTCAGTGCATAAGCAACCTGTCTCTGATATTTTTAGCACCTATGGCAGTCATGCCACAGGACGTGCTGCAAGCAGCCTATGTCCACCCTCAATGCTTTGTCATCAACCAGCAAGAAGCTTGTCAGGTGAAGTTTGTTTTGGAATGGATTTTTTGATAATAGTGATCAAATATTCAAATAAATTTAGTTCAGGAGCTCTATATATATGAATACCGTAAACTGGGGCAACTTAGACCACTTTTTTTTTAAAAATGATGCCATTTTTTTTACTAGATAAGTTAAACTTAAACTGAAACATGCAAAATACAGGTCTATACTCTAGCTTCACTCACCATAAATTGCTGGCTCCTGCCTCTCATAGTTTTGATGTAATTTAAAAAAAATCGATGGTCTTTTTTACCCCAGATCTTGGGGTATCTTAGACCGGGTGGTAAAATCAATTATATTTTATGGTAAAATAACTCCAAGTAATTCCAGGTTTTGGTGCATTGTAGTAGAACTCTTCTAGTTACATATGCAAATGAAAAACTTGAGGAAAGTTTCATAGTTTGCAAATGGGGGGTCCCGCCTCTTAGGTGGTCTAAGTTCCCCCAAACTGGGGAACTCTGACCACCTAATGGCAGCCCTAACAGGGTTAACATAGACCGGCTTGGAAATTAAGTTAAAATTACCATATATAAGACTCTGTAGAGTCTGAAACCTAAAGAAAAAACATTAATAGGTGTATCAAACATGAAATGTTATATATGGTAATTTTAAATTAATTTCCAAGCCGGTCTATGTTACCCCGTCAGGGCTGACATTAGGTGGTCTAAGTTCCCCCATTGGGGGGCAGCGCCCCCCATTTGCAAACTATGAGACTTTCCTAAAATTTGTTTGTTGCATATGTAACTAGAAGAGTTGTACTACAATGCATCAAAACCTGGAGTTATTTAGCCAAAAAATAAAAAAATGGAGGGGGTACTCCGACAGGCTCTAAATAATAGCTTTTTTTTGTGGGTCACATTTGTAATTTTTTGACCTATTAGATATGCAAACTTTTTAAATCTTTCTATTGTGTTATGTAGCCTCAGTATTAGGCCTTTAATGCCCATTGACAGAATTTTTTTATGTCAAATAGTTTTTGAGTTTTGGGGGTTTTTGTTAAAAAACGAAAAGTGGTCTAAGTTACCCCGGGAGTCTAAGTTACCCCAGTTTACGGTACCATTTATTTTGATTATCTATTTTTAAACTCATGATTTATACAAGTCCTAAAAACTTTGATACTTTACAGATAGTCCTGTGTGGAAATTGGGGCGTCTCAACCACATAGCCATAGCAGTACCTGATTTGCAAGCTGCTGCAAGCTTTTACCAGTAAGTGAACTGGTAACAAGTAGATCTGTAATCAAAGTTGTAAAAATGTTTCTACTACTGCCTGTAAATGTAGTGCCATAAACTTTGCAGTTCTGTGAAGGTCAAGATGCATGAGCTATCAAACTTCTAAATCTTTTACTATGTAAAATAAGTATTGTTTGTACTTCAAGAAAGGCATAACATTTGAGTAAGTTTATTAATTAGTCTATAGAAATTTATTACCCAGCAACAATTTTTAGCAAAGTAAATACTGAGAAAGCTCATTCTTACTGATTTCTTGATGCACAGATGGGCCTATTTCTCATATAGGACATGCATTATTGTTTGGATTATCATACTTGATATCACAATACCATCACTTTTGATTGCCTGGCAAAGAGGCAATTTTCATTGTTCAAAATCACAAGCAAACTAAGATCTGAACACAAACTCTAACTAAGACATAGGCTTCATTTCTTTATGCTATTATGAGTTTTTTATTATACTGGAAACACTGACACAGCTTCTTTATTCTGTTTTGAAATATGTGCTGTACAGGAAACATAGCCATTACCATAGGTACTTCTTTAAGCTGTTTATGAGTTATGTACTATGCAGGAGATACAGACATCACTTCTATGAGTTATGTACTGTGCAGGAGATACAGACATCACTTTTATGAGTTATGTACTGTGCAGGATATACTTACATCACTTCATTATGCTTTTTGTGAGTTGTGTGCTGTGCAAGAGATACAGACATCACCTCTTCATGCTCTTTATGAGTTATTTACTGTGCAGGAGATACAGACATCACTTCTTCATGCTCTTTATGAGTTATTTACTGTGCAGGAGATACAGAACTCACTTCTTCATGCTCTTTATGAGTTATGTACTGTGCAGGAGATACAGACATCACTTCTTTATGCTCTTTATGAGTTATGTACTGTGCAGGAGATACAGACATCACTTCTTTATGCTCTATATGAGTTATGTACTGTGCAGGAGATACAGAACTCACTTCTTTATGCTCTTTATGAGTTATGTACTGTGCAGGAGATACAGACATCACTTCTTTATGCTCTTTATGAGTTATGTACTGTGCAGGAGATACAGACATCACTTCTTTATGCTCTTTATGAGTTATTTACTGTGCAGGAGATACAGACATCACTTCTTTATGCTCTATATGAGTTATTTACTGTGCAGGGATGTCCTTGGTGCTCGTGTCAGCGACCCCCAAGCTCTGCCTGAACATGGTGTCACCACAGTCTTCGTTGAGCTGTCCAACACCAAGCTAGAGCTCCTCCACCCTCTGGGGGATGCCTCCCCCATTGCTGTAAGTTTGGTCTAACATAGGATAGGGAATGTATGAACAAGCGCACATATCTTATTGTATTGATCAACTTGGAACTGGAATTTTCTTCCATAACGCAGGATAATTTTCAGAACTGAATGAGATACCAGGCTGGATTTATCGAGAAGATATTATCCACAATTCTTAGAATTCCAGCTTGGCTGTAAGTATAATGACTATCGCCTATTACAAAGCATTAATTTTGTCACATGAAACTGGGATTTAAGTTGTAAGTAATTTAAGTTTTTAGTTTTATTTTTGTTGAATGTAGTACACTGAATGGAACATTTTTTTTTCAAAGATACAGCAGTACGGTATGGTAAGTTTTTTTTAATTCCCAAGAATTTTTTGTTTACTTTTGGATAATTGAAAAATTAGTTTTCCATTGCTTATGCCGAGAAAAAAGTGGAACATAGAAAAAAATATTTCTTTTAAATTTTTTTAGAAAAATTTTCTTGATCCTGTAATATGTGGAATAGTTTCTCAAATGAAGTTCTTAGTGTCACATTATGAAATGATTGTGTCTGAATTTTTGCAGTTAATTTCCTCATCTCAGCCAATGATGGTTCATTTTTTCACTGCCTACAAATAATGATACATTATTTAACATCATTGGCTTGGCTAACAAACTCCCTCCCCCTTCCCAGAAATAAAATTGGTGCCTAAGCTTTGAAGGTTAAGATGCATGAGCTATCAGACTTCTAAATCTTTTACTATATGTTGACTTGATGTTTTATGATATGCCATTTATTATAATACAAACATAAAGACATTCAGTGAAATTAAAAACTATAGGAAATTGACAATTATTTGTATTAAAAGATTATTACATCATACTTATCACTTAGATATGCAATTAGTGCTCTATGATAGGGCGCAGCTGCGTGTTTAAGTATAACTTTGAAAAAGTATTTCTTAAAGTATTTACAACTATTTATATAAAAATATTATATTATAGTTATAACTTGGATATGCAATTAGTGCACTATTATAGGGAACAGCTGCGTGTATAAGTATAACTTTGATGTGCTTAAAGTATTTACAATTATTTGTATAAAAATATTATATTATAGTTATAACTTGGATATGCAATTAGTGCACTGTGACAGGGAGCAGCTACGTGTATAAGTATAACTTTGATGTGCTCAAAGTGTTTAAGTATAACTTTGATGTGCTAAAGTATTGCTCCCGATGTGCAGAAATTTTTACAGCGCAACGCGGCAGGCGGGCTGCACCACGTGTGTCTGGAGGTGTCGGACATCGAGGCTGCAGTGGAGACGGTGCGCGCGAGCGGCGTGCGCTGCCTCGCTAAGACGACCAGCATCGGCGCGCATGGCAAGCCTGTCATGTTCCTGCATCCTGCAGACTGTCATGGCGTCCTTGTGGAGCTAGAGCAGGAATAATGCTCATGTTCCTGCATCCTGCAGACTGTCATGGCGTCATGGTGGAGCAGGAATAATGCGTAGTTTACGGCTCCGTTTCTCCGAAGCTGAGTATATTTACTGTATTTTTGAGGCTAGTCGTTGGTTCGTGGGCTGTTAAATTTGTTGTTGACGGCTGCATCCCTGCCAGCCGATCTGTGGTCAATTTTTTCTCACTGGCTGCGTAGTATAATAAAAAGTTATCTTGGGGGCTGTTTTAGTCAGGTGTGAAATCTTAGAATCATGTACAAGAAATGTAAACTAAATTGTTCTGGTTAAAAGTGAGACTTGCTTACTTACTTATTCTGTGCCTGCCCTAGATCAACCCAGCTATGTGATAGGGCATTGTTTCTTAGTTCAGTTCCGTCGGTTTTAGAAATCAATTATTTGATGAATCGCTCTATGATACGATGCCAACTCCCCTTTGTTAGAAACCATGACGTAAAATGTATTGATCTCTTCCTTACCACGCATTACTGCGTGGCAAGTCAGAGATCATGAAATTTTTATGAAAGTTGATACGTAAAATAATTTCATTCAATGCAATTGACAAAATGTTTGAAAACGTTACAAGTTTACACTTTAGAAAATGTATGAATTTTATTCGTTGATCCTAACCTCATATTTTTTAATCTTCACACGAACAATTGATTTGCATAATTTTGTAAAGAAATTTAACGGTTAAATCCAACATGATTTTTGAATTAGCGAGCGAGTTTAAGAATTTAATGCTCACGATTTGGCCTAAAATATTTCCTTTCTCTCTGAAATCACTCATGCGGAAAAGCCTCCCTGATAGCATCGTTGACGCTCTGAGTATGAACGCCTTCAAAAACAGACTAGACGAAGCTATGCAGGAGCATATGTTCTGTCTTAAAATGCCCAGCAAATTACGGGTAGGCAATAAGTCCGGCAGCTATCTCAATCAATCGTCAGTTATGGAAAGATCGGGTTCCAAAGGCCGGGATCCCTTGTGAATCAAGTCACGAAAAATTCAAGAATCGGCAACAGGCCATGGGCCTATTTCTTCAGTGTCAACACTTCTATTCCATTCTATGAGATGCTTTAAATTGTGCGAACTTTTACAAACTGAAACAACATAAATGACCTCTTAAATGGTTTCCCTTCTAGTCTTTTAAGGTCTTGAGATGAGTATTGTTCATTCAACATCGCATATTTATAGATTGTTTGTATTTTTTTACGAGATTTATTTTATTTATAGCACTAGTCCAGCTGAGTGAGCTGACAATTGTGAGGGTGGCTCTCTTAAGTACGTGCTGAAAAAAATTACCTTCTTATATTTGATCGCACTTATGAAATTTATGATTTATGAACATTCAACACTATTTCAGTGTAATATGATGAATATGATATCATTTAAAATTATATCCAGTGTGGCAGTGTATATCATGTTTATAATGTTCTATTGTATATATAAACGTTCTATTTTAATTGTTTTTTTTTCCTCTTCAATCCATGATGTTATCGGCCACAAAGAGGCATTTACATATAGCAAAGCATAATCTTGGAGGCGTACACTTCATTTGTTTTTAGCAATATGCTAAGAAGAATCAAGGTTGTACGTACTCTTTGAAACTGGCCGCGACTCTCACAACGTCAAAACTTCTACTGCTGGAAAAGGAATGACTTGTTGGAAAAATTTATCATTATGAGTAACTTCAAATAGGAGAGGAAAAGAATGGGTTATTTGGCTGCTCTATAGTCAACGAAATTTTCCCCATGAGCACTGTACACGAGGGAGTACGTACTTGATTTACTTTTTACGCTGTTATCTGATTTTTGAGGTTACGATCCACTACCGTACAACGTTTGTATTCTATGAAGTTAGCTGAAGTGAACGAGGCAGGGACGATGAGAAAAGTATTTAAAATACGAAGTACAGCTAAGATTATGTGGTATTTACTATTTATTAATACGAAACAGACAGCTTAGTCTGCTTAGAAAGCAATTCCATGCTTCAACCATGAGCAATCCTATCGGGCAACGTGAATTGGCATGAACTTCTATTTTTAGCATGTTATATTGGCTGATCGAACGTTCCGTTAATCACCTAAAAGAGCCACCGAACGTTCTGAGGCGGCTTGATAAAAATCTTGAGCCAAGCGTGATTGACCACCGTGTGTAAAAAGTTTGAGGCTTGATGGAAATATATGCATATTTTACAAAGAGGAATGTCAGATCCATACTCAAAACCATCGATAATTACCAATATCAGCACTGTAGCTCAAAAATTAACCACTGGCAAACGAACAAGAGTTTGAGCTACGGTAATCCCATTTCTGATGAGAGGGAGGTTTTGAAAAAAGGTTTGAAGTTACGTTTTCTGTGAACAAACCCAAATTCAAACGGTTTTTTATTTCTGAGGTTATCAGTTCTGCCTATCAAGCTTTGGTTTACTGTATACAAGTAACTGCAAATCGTTTGATCGAATATTAATCATCGTTAACTTTGCTGCAATCTTGGCTGCAGCTGCCTCAGTGCCTTCATGATGCGGCTTGCGGGCTTGCACCACTTCAACGGTCAGTTTCAATCGAGAGTTCACAGTGAAAGGTGGTGCTAATTCTATTGAGACCAAATCTGCCGGCTTCCAAACGGTGTGTGTTCGTTAAATTTAACTAACTGAAAACTTTTGTCTCTTATACCCTTGAGAAGTGAATCTAAACCGCCACCCAGAAGACAAGAGAGGATACCTCCTAAATGGAGGGTCGTCATGAAAATGACAACCCTTCCGCAGAAGGGAGACCCAAAGACTCCACCATTATTGGAAGGCGCGGAAGCAGCAGAAAAACTCCTACACCATTACCATCATCGACAAGCAAGAACGAACCAAGCCAATCGCGAAAAAGAAGGNAGTTGCCCGGTACTGTCTCCTCAACGTGACCAGCTGAAATCCGCATGCGCTCGCCTCTCGGTTCCTTTCTGCTTGTCTTCGCTTATGACCCCTGAATTCCCTGCTGAACTGATCATCAAATACCTCCAAGCCACCAACATGCTCAACAACATTTAATGCACCCTGAAGAATGCGGATTGGGGGCGCCAATACTCAAGACGGTGACGCGCCTCATCTTAACCAAGTAACCAAGTAAGTAACTTCAACGGTGACTGTTGCCCGCAACGCACGGTTATACACCTCGCTCTCGCGGCCTCGTCATACTTGTATCGTATCACTCCACGAGTGACGAGTCCACGCACGACCGTTGCCCCGATATCACCTCGTTGAGAACTTGAGTCTAGGGTACAGAAGTATTTCCAGGGAGCCTTGCACGGAATTTATCTACCTCTTTTTGTGTGCATCTTGTCACACTTGAGTTGCTTCTTTAATATAAGTTGTAGGTAGGACAGTAGGAGGCTGACTGGCAGAGTGTACACTCAGGCTGCAAGTTTCTATGTATAGAAAAATTTGTAACATTGGAGCCATGTGATTTCATTCATAAGTAGGAAAATTCTATTCTAGCAGCCTACCCAGCCTAGCAGGTGGCCAGGGGCCCAGGCGGCCAGGCCACAGCCACAGGTACAGGGGCTCAGCTGCTCAGGGAGCTATAGCCTATATTCTAAGGCCCTATACTATACTGTCTTTTAACATCTGCCACTGTCACATTACTCACTACTCAGTACTCAGTCAAAGTAAATATGAAAATATCTACCTACTTTTCAAGCCACAATTAGATCTATCTTGCCATTTACAAAGGTGCAAGATTTCTGATAGATGAATTACCTTCTAGTCCTATCTAATTATTTGCAAAATTATGGAATCAGGCTGCTTGCTCAAAAATGTATAAAAAGTTTAGCCTATAAGTTTATAGCCACAAGATTCAATTCATAAGTAGGAAAATTCCAATCCTGTTAAGCTATCAGATCCAATGCCTGCAAATTTGGTAAAAAAAATATCTAATTTACAAGCCATAACTAGTAGTGCTTTCCCACCATTTAGTTGTATGGCTTTATTAATGTAAAGGAGCTAAACTTTACTGATACTGTTCATCATTCATGTCTTTCTGTCTGTTTTAGTTGTTAAATCACGAGTTGATTTTTTGTGAGCATCTAATTTTGGTTAGTTAAAGCATGGTTTGTACTGGTATTTAGAAGAAAAATTCTATGACTTTTCCAGGACTCTCCATGGACCATAGTCCCATGCATGATGGCATGGAATTATTATGAGTACTTATTGGTTCGGTCCACCGCCGTGCGGCGGTCTTAACCCTTTGCAAGGCCCCATGCCCTTGGCCCTTGGGTCCCTCTTGCAAGTTGTAGTGGTCTAAACTCAACAGTTCGACCCCATGGTCTCATCACAACTCCCTTTAGAAATATGTGCAGTTTCGAAATTGATAGTAATAAATCAATAAATATTTGAACTGGGAAATTCCTTAGTTACTTACGTTGGTTCCACAATGATATCAATGACGTAAAAAATGACAATGACATCAGTTAAGCCTCAGCCATGATTGATGATTCTAGCTTTGCTCAGTCCTTACACTCTTACCTCGTAATTCATGATGTTAGAACTTCGATATTCAAATGTTGACACTACTGTCAACTTGTCAAGTGTCAATATCACAATCTAAATTATTTCACAATCAGAAATATGTTATAATATCACAATCGAAAATATTATTCACAAATAACCATCCATTTCATGCCAAACTGGTCCCATCTTCATGCTAGCCATATGTAAACATATGGCTAGCGGTGACATCACACAGAAGAACACGTGGGAGACAAAAAAAAGCAATATTTTGCTGTACCACAAACAAATAAATGTAAATAATTAGCAATGGAAAATGTGTTTCTGCAACATTTTGAGACTGTGCCTAAGCAGAATAATATATTGTTATTATTATAGTTATATAGTATATATACTAACAATAAAATAGTTCCTTTGATGGCCACTGCTGGCGCTAGCATCTGGATGTGGAAGCATAATCTTTGTTTAAAATTCAAACAAT
Organism: Hyalella azteca; assembly: GCF_000764305.2. NCBI lineage: Eukaryota > Metazoa > Arthropoda > Malacostraca > Amphipoda > Hyalellidae > Hyalella > Hyalella azteca. The sequence continues at coordinate 1,201,925 of NW_025938859.1, read as the reverse complement.
TTAATATCTTACTGCGCCACAAGTTAATACATTTATATAATTAATAATGGAAAATATGTTGCTGGAACACTTTAAGAGACTGGACCTAAATAGAATACGATATTATTATATATTTAGTCAAGATACTAAAACAATAAAGTAGTTCATTTTCTTGCCGCTGCTAGCGCTGGCATCTGTATCACTGTAGCCTGTATGTGAACCTTCCATTCATAATATTAATTCAGCATGGAATCATGGAGATACAACTTCTATGATTAATTTGAATCATAAAAATTAACCTAATGCAAGAAATTAGCAATCAATAATTCAACGTTGTTTTGTAAGTTTTGTACCAACGAAACTACGGAAAACTACATTAAATACGTATTGGCAACTTAAGCTAAAAAAATGCACTGCAACTGCAATCAGCTGTGAGAGAAGGTGCCAGAAAGTGCGATGGATTCAATTTAGTCATTTTTTATTTGAAATCGGTCTCAGTTCTTTGGACTAGGAGCGTAAATTACAGTGTAAAACCTATTAAAAGTTTACGTTTCTGCATGAATTTTGATGCTGTTAGCATTGAAATTCTTGAAAATATCTCTGATGCAAGAAATACTGGCTAAATACATTTTAATTTAGAAATTAACATCAATTGAAATTACTGTTGTTCAGGCTTCAGGGCTATGTTGGTTCTTGCAAACCGATTGTTGCATCCAGTCGCTTATATTGAAAATAGAATTATTTAAGCAAGTATTTCTTGCATCAGAGATAATTCAAAGTTTGTTAATGTTAACAGCATTATAATCCATGCAGAAACGTACATTTTTTACATAGATATTAAAAATTTAGGCTCTATGACTTGTATACTATGCGTACCTAGGATTTCAAATCGATGCATGCATTCAAATTCAAATAAGGCCCACCCACGGCCAGTGTAGCTGTCAGCTGCTCAGCTCACCTCTCTTCAGAAGTGTGAAAGCTTTTGCTGGTGAAGGTGTGTTTTACGATCGGTCCGTAAAGAAGCGTTGATCGGTTCAAAATGACATAAGACCAGGTTCTTTTGAATAACCTATAGAATTGCACCATGGTCCCATGACCTCAATATAATTTTCCAAGACTTATATATGACAGGTTTAGCATGACTGAAAGACTAACTGGACATATTCTATCATCTCCTACAGTTAATAAATAGCTAATGTGTGAATGCATAGAAGAAACACGTCCAATGTTACATCCGGGATCCGAGGGCAGGGTGACCTGCCTAGCAATGACTCGGAGACCGAGGATGACGAAAGCGGCGCATCAGCGTGACTGGGGACTAGGAAGTCCCGAACTCATCATAAGGTTGATCCAATTCACTGAGGATCAAAAATGACACAAATCTGTAAATCAAGCCCACAATCTTGAATTCAATAGCATCAAATCACAATAAATATTGAGTAATGCACACAAGATTTCACACAATGTCAATACAGTTCAGAACACTCTTTATTCTTTAACACCACTATCCTAACATTCAACTGGCAGCTATTTCAGCAACTTTTTCATTAATGTTCAGTTCAAGGGTGTCTAGCTCCTGTTGCTTTGTTTTCAAAGATTGCCTCCTGGCGTTGAACTTCGTGATAATTTTCTCATCGCCCTTTCTCTCCATTGCTTCTGCATATTCATCTGCTGCTTGCTCAAGCGTCTTGATGCCCTCCTCTGTACGCCTTTTCTTCTTCAGTTCATCTAGCTCATCCAACAGAACAGAGCCTTCCTCTTCTGGGCCTTTGTATACTGCTCTTTCTTTTCTACCAAATAATTATTGTAGGCTGTTTTGGAACTGCCAGCTGCAAGTAGCATCTTCTTGGTGATGGTTATCTTGTCCAGGCCACCAAAATGTGCAACATGATCAACCATAGCATGCAGGGCAACCACTCTTCTCTCTTTCATGTTGTGTGTCATGATTTCCTTGTTGAACGAAAACCCTCTTTCAACCATGGCTTGGCCATGAGACAATTACATCGGCATCTGCACTACATTCCAGAGTTTCTTGTAGGTGCTCTTTGACAGAATGGCTGGCCAAAAAGTATCCATTTGATCAGAAGTTGAAAATGCTTAAAACTGTGCATTCAATTCACTGCAATTTTGTGTTTTATCTCTAAAGTTGCACTTCTCATCCACAACACATAAGACTTCTGGTGCCAGCCATCTCAGGTTCCTACCAAGGCCATACCTGATAGGGCTCTTGTCCAGTAGCTTTTGGAATACAGCCTGCATGAAGTTCCACGCTTGTGTCTTGAAAGTGAGAACTTGCAGTGCAATTGCCTTTTTGTCTGCAAACTGTTTTTTATTGTGGTCCTGGCCATGTACCAACATGAACCTTATGATGGAAATCAAAATGCTTTGGTCAGAAATATTCAACAAAGCCAGTTTTGCCATGGTGCCCAGGCCATCCAAAGTGTCTGGAGTAATGAATCTTGCAAGCAGCATCTTAATCATGGACTGCAGGTCAGAACAAAGGTATGACAGCAGGAAACAAGAAACTGCACAAACAGTAAACACATGCAGCACAGGAAAACACTTCATTTTTTCTCATTTTATTTGCAAATTCCATGACTTTCCATAACCTGAAATGAAATTCAATGACTTTCCAGGCCTGGAAAATGAAAAATCAAATTTCATGACTTTCCAGGTTTTCCATGATTGGTACAAACCCTGTTAAAGTCTAAAATAAGTTTTGTGAGATTAGCGGGAAATTGTAGGGTTTGAAACATTTTGAGAATAAATTGTCTCAGCACATGCTGGGTGCGACAATCTCACATTATGCAACAAGAGTTTCCTGCTGGATGAATTGTACATCTCCTATCTAATTGTTGGCCTATAAGTTTTCCATGATTCTATAGATTTATAAATAATTCTATAAATTATGGGAATCTATACAATTTTCATAATTTTGACCCTATGTTTACAAATTCATCAGAGATAACTCATCTAGCAGGAACCTTGTAGCTCAAAAAATGGTAGTAAGCTATAGTTTTGGCTTGGAAAGTTGATATATCCCATGCCCCTACAAATGAGCCAACAGATTCTAAATTTATTGAAGATGTCCTATTGGAGCTATGGGATTTTGTCTGTAATAAATGAGAATTTTCCTATCGTTAGGCAGAGTATACCAATGATTGATAATGACATTACTTAGGTACTATATTGAATAGTACATATAAATATGTTCTGTTGGGGGCCCTGACCTAGAAGCAGTGCAGAACTCTGTATCGACTCATCTCCCAGAGTCCTGACCCAAATCACTAAGCCAAACTTGGCAATTGTGTTGCTGAAATCTGGTTTTTAGGTTCAAAATGTTTCCAGTATTTTTTAAGAATTGATGCCAAAACTGCTTAAAGCTTGAAGATTTCTTGCCAAAAATACATGTATAGTGACTTTTAAAGAAAAATGTGTTTTCAAGATCTTGCAAAGGCATATATTTTGATGCTGATGTACTGCCAGAGATCTCTTAGCTATTGTTCACAACATGCACCTTGAGACTTAGGAACTTTTCAACTTTTTAATTTGACTCAAATTTAGAGGTTCCAAACTGAATTCTGAAAAACTATTGTATATATTAATAATTTGCAATAATTTTAGTTACCCTAAACCTCAGGTTAGTATCAATTCCAATATTGAACTTGTCATATCATAAAATTACCTTTTAGTTTGCACTTGACTTGTTTGGCTTGAGATGGAATGACCATATGAACCTAAGTGAGAGCTGCCTTGGTAGCTGCTAGTGTCAATGTAATGCAGGCACTGACAACACGTCAATGGGGAGCAGACATAGAAGTAATAATAAAATTTTACTAGGTAGTAATAACAAGCTAGTAGGACTATGACCCAGTATTTTGCAAGAAGGCTATTTCAACAAGTTCAGTTAAATCCAGAATAGCTGTCTTAGGTTGACTGCTGGTGCAAGGCAAATTTATCTTTTAGTCTCACTGGAGCTGGAGAGTAATGTTCTGAGGTATTATTTCCAGCTGTCCAGCTGTGGTCTCTATGTGGGCTGAAGTTGCTACCTTGTTGCTTGCCAGTCTGTTACTATCTCTTTGGCTTGTAGATAAAAGTTAATTGATTTCCCTCTCAGTTACTTTACAGATTTTATTCATGTGCTGATAATTTATTTGTTTCAAGTGCAAAAATTATTTGATTATAAGTCTTAAATTCTTAATAATATTGACCATCCATCAAATTTTGATTATCTATATAAATTATCAAAGCTTTTAAATGACAACTAATTATGCACTCCTTGGATACAACATCTGATGGAATGGAGGACAACTCTAATGAAAGAAGCAACCTTGCTAGCAGCCCCAGTGCTGAAGTGGTGAGTCATCTATTGAATTCAGTTACCATCTAAAATAATAGACTAATAATTGTCATAATCTTGTATGTAATTCATTATTCTGCATCATAATAACGGTACTATCTAATTTTAACCAACTCATAGTCATATTACACTAAATTTTGTCACTGTAATGCCACTTCTTTGCTTTTCAGTAAAGAATATTTGTAATAGAATATTCGTATTTGGTTAGTGGCAGGGGACTTGAATTTTTCACTAACTGATTCAAATTGAATTTACTGGTTGATGCCATTGACATGGTACACCTTAGCCAATGGGCATTTGCTGTGTGCCAGTGTAAATGTCCATGTATATATTTAGGCCAAGGAATTTGTGCTTGAAAGTTTCAAGGTAAAGGTGTCAGCATGAGGACACACTTTATCAGTCTGGTTTGCAGTCTGACTTTTAACTCTCCAGATTTCTATTCTTTGGCTTCTGCCCTGAAAGTATTAGCTCTGAAAAACCAGTGCTAATCTTTAGGTGTGTGCCACAGGCCTTCAAATGTTTGTTTTTCCATGTTAAACTTGAGAGTGTACATATGCAAAATTTTTTCAAAGGTTTCCTAAAATCAAGTAATTACTGATATAATCATGGAAATTAGGATCACAATTTTTGGAATTTATTTTAGTGAACTAAGAAACAAGGTTCAAGCATGTAGTCTAAATTTTCCTGATGTTGTTATTCTCGTTTCTTGTACATACTAATAATTGTGTGCTTGTGTTAGGTGCAGCTATGGTGTAGCATGAGAGTGTTGGCTCTGGTGTTGATGGATTTTAATGCAAATTCCACTTCCTTTTTTTTAATAAAGTATCACAATGTCTAAAAGATGAACTGATTGATGCTAGTAAAATCTTAAATAAAGGTATGGTTGGTATGTTGTTTTAAAATGCAGGAGAGTATTTTGCATAATGTTATTTTTTTATTGATACTCTGATTTTTTATCATCATTTGCTCCCACTGGACATATACTTTTTTATTTATTAATATTTTGTCATACTTACAGCTGAAGAGTGTTGAGGATAGCTTAAAAAAACTTCTGACAGCAAGAGGAAATGAAGAGCTCAGTGGTATCCTTGTGCACAAATTCTCTTCGAATTCCTTCTTCCTGCCCGCCAGTAAGCTTCCTCATCCTGGTGCTGAAGAAGTGTCTCTGCAATACTTTTTGCGTAAAGTGAGTGCGGCTGGCAAGTCTAAGAACTCAAATAAACTACACAAGCAAAAAGCGCACGACAGAACCGGGGTTTCAGGGGATCTGGTGGCTGGAGCAAAGACTCTGGTGGATCTCAAGAAAGTTAAAATTGGAAATCTGGAATGCAGTGAGACTTGGGAAATTGTGTCAATTGACAAGAATCTTCCAGAAATTAAATTAAAACTTGAGTTGATAAGCCCTGTGGAAAACCAAAACTATGGTGTCTCCATCCAAGACCCTATTGAGGCTCAAAAGATATTGGAAGGTATGCAATTATTTCAGTCTTAAATAACTAATTAAGTTAATCATTTTTGTTGTAAGTAATAGTGATAAAAGAATTCTTAACCAGATTTTTTTAATTTTTAATCATTTTTGTTGTAAGTAATAGTGATAAAAGAATTCTTAACCCAGATTTTTTTTTTAAATTACTGCTCCTAACTTACATTTCAATGTTGATATACCATACTGATTCTGGATATTTCATTTTTCTATATTGATTTTTCTATTTTAAATATTTGTATGTTCCACTCATGTTACTACAGATTTAGTATCAAACAAGAAAAATTATGTGTTTGACAAATGGTTAAAGTTAGAATCTACTGGCAAGACTAAAATTGTACGTATGTATTTGACTGAAATTGAAAATTTTTTAATTCTTCCAGGTTTGGACATACACTTGCTACTCAACATAATTCAAAACGGCATGCTGCAGTTAAATCTCAGTCCTGCAGAGGCCCAAGTGGTGCAGGCACTCAGGATTTGCCGCAACCAACTCAGCCACTCAGTCAAGGTCCCTCAGCCTGACTGGCTAAACGATGTGGCGGCTGTGAGTATCTGGTGTGTCTACTGTCTAGCCACTCGCAAACAAGCAACGAGTGTGACTCAGAGGACTGTTGACACAATATTCAAACTACCTTGTGTTACAAATTTCCTTGCTGCTTAAATACATGCCACTGTATTCATTTTAACATTATATTTGGGTGAGAGGAGGGGTCACAATTGACTCATAGATAGATACTTTACAGTAGAAAAGTAAAGACATGAAATAAATAATAACAGAATATTTTAATCTATTTCATTTATTACAGGTACTGAAGGAAGCCCTGCTGTGTTTGGCACAACCCACTCAACAGGAGCTTATAGAGCAAGAAATCACTTGCATTCTCAAGCGGCTCAGTAGTGAAACACTCATAGGTTGTACTCTTAAATTTAGCAAACAAATGATATCTAGGAAATCCAGTGTCTGAAGAAATAATTTGAATCTTGAGTTGAATAGATATATAGGTATCTTGTGGAAAATTTTTGGTGCTTGCCACAGATTAATAGTGCAGTGCATGTCAACAGAATTTAGTTGTAACCTATTCACTTATTTGTGTCTTTGAAATTGAATCAATCATAATGGAGAAAGATTAAAAAGTGTGTAAGGAGTCAAAAGATTGATGCTACAGCAAATTTATTTCACATTTCTTGGGTCCTGCCCAGCACACTTTAAATTTCACTCAATGCTTTGCGAGTCTTGTATAAAAATACAGCTGCAGCTTTCATAAATTTCCTGTGGGATTAATTCAGTCGGTCCAGCATTAGGATCACCTTAACTTTTTTTTCAAACCGCTATATTTATTTATTATTATATAGCTCATATTAAATTTGAAATAAATTATTCATTGGCAGACGAGGGAGTATTAACAGCCCTTTTGTTATCAAAGTAGCAACTTCTAGCAGTTGCTTAACAGTTGTTAAGCAGTTGTTATAGCAGTTGTTTAACATTACAGGCGAGCTGCAAGCGGAGCTGCGGCGCCGGGCACCTCGCAAGGCTTTCATTGAGCGACGCTTCCTGCTGCCCTCAGGGTGAGGGGTGCAGGGGGCGCTGGTGGTGCAGGAGGTGTTGGTGGTGCATGAAGTGCTGGAGAGGTGCATGAGGTGGTGCAGCGGGTGCTCGGTTGTTACTGGTGGTAGGGGTCGCCAGCCGAAGACCACCACTGCCCTGGATGTAATGGACCATCATGATTCCTGCCTTCTGAAACGTAGCCTTTAACACTTCTGGACGATCATATCTAGGCCGTGCGTCGAACCAGACTTCGGACAAACGGCCACCTGTCAAAGGATGATAAATTTTGGAACAGAACTATGCTATCTGAAACCTAACCTTAGATACGGTGAACGTAAAATTACGTAATTTAACGATGCCCGGAAGTCATATTCGATCCGCGGCCTGGTGGTACACGGCAGGTTATAGGCAAGGCCGAAGGAGGACAAAGCAGAGTGTTTCACGGCTGATTGGTGGATGTCCGGAGAGATCTAAGGCGTTCAATTCAGGGCTTATTGGTGCACAAAATTAATGTACACGGCTGCGCTCCTCTGGTTGTACAGGTGGGACTGGTAGTGCTGATGGTGCTTGTTTGGTGCAGAAGATGCATGGGTGGTGCAGAAGATGCATGGGTGGTGCATCGGTTATTGGTGGTGCAGAAGATGCATGGGTGGTGCATCGGTTATTGGTGGTGCAGAAGATGCATGGGTGGTGCATCGGTTATTGGTGGTGCAGAAGATCCATGGGTGGTGCATCGGTTATTGGTGGTGCAGAAGATCCATGGGTGGTGCATCGGTTATTGGTGGTGCAGATGTATCAAATATCATGCCGAATATGTTGCGTGTTGCAGGAGGGAGTGCACTACATCGGAGCTGCACGGGATGTTGATGGGAGGGCTGCGGGTTAGAGGGGAAGTGTGCAGCGGCCGCACGTCTTTCCTGCTGCAGCTCTACGCCGCGTGGGCGGAACCTTCCTCATCCCTGGCAGCGAAGTTCAGACTCTGCCTGCCGCCCCTCAACCAGCTGCCTGCTGATGATAGTAAGATATTTCGGAAGTAAACTGAGCCATGATGAAAGACCCTTAAAAGAAACAAAAGCAATAGATTAATCTACAGCGGGGTTTGGTGCAGTTCTCGTTTTCGAAATAAACGTTTGGCTATGGCATTCCCATGCCCTGTGTGTTTTTTTATCTATCTGTTCGTATGTATGTGTGTGTGCGTTTTTTGTGCCTGTGCCTGATCATTGCCGCAGTATGTTGAGTTGCTCAGGAAAGTTTCTGAAAGTAGATTTTGATATGTAGGGTTTAAATTTATTGGTGAAATAACAAGAATAAATAAAAAATTGAATGGAATTCGCCCCGTTCTGTGGTGTGATGATATGTGTGACGAATGAGTACCCTGTGATGGCTGTGGTATGTGGTGACGCTCGTATCTTCACCACAGAGTACACTGTGATGCGTGGTGACGCTCGTATCTTCACCACAGAGTACCCTGTGATGGCTGTGGTGCGGCAGTGGGCCCCCTGCACGGTCCAGGACTACGGTGAGGCGGAAGTGGAGGCAGTTGTGCTGGCGATGCTCGGGGAGACGCTGGTGCTGGTGGACGCTGTGAGCGGCTACGACCGCTGGCCCTGCGCTGCCAGCAGCGGCTGGGTGGTCACAGATGGCATCCTCAATGCTGATCTTAATGGTCAGTCTTGCCTGCGCTCACAGAACTGTGCGAGGCCTTGTTCAAATAGCGATGCACTTCTTGGCACTTGTGTAGGTTATTCTTGCCCTGTTAGGTCTGGCATAAGGGCATTCTCTGCTCATGCGGTGGGTAAGAAAGTGTCTTTTTGGACAATATTACCCATTGAGTTTGTGCTTCAACCTGATGCAGAATCACAATTCCATTACCGTTTATTCATATAGCGTAGCATAGAAACCGTTCTCTTTGGAATTGCCTTAAGTTAGGGGAGATTACTCCACTGCGTTTGTCTTTCCTGTTGCATTGCTTTACATTATGTGTTTGCTCCCCTGAGATATCTTTACTGTTATATTACCTTGAGTTATTCTGTAATTAACTATATTATTATTAGCAAAGTTATATTTCGTGTTGCAGTGCGTGCAGTGGCTGACGTGTTGCACAAGGAGGAGTTGTCGGTGACGTTGCTGCCCCTGACGGAAGAACAAGTGCGGGAGGAGGTGCGTGGTTGGAACTCCCGACACAGCACGCAGTACAGTTTACTGCAGCAGTTCCAGGACAAGGAACTGCTCACGTGTCCCCACGCTCTCTCAATATTCCAACGCATTACGTCTACTGTTGTACGGAACCTTGATTTGCAGGTCATGAGAGAGCTCGTCGAAACTAGCCATCAACGCTTGACTCGTGATAAAGATGATTCACTAGATGGAGAATTCTACTACGAAGCTGCCTTCAACAATATCCTAGCAAACAAACAAATCATCGAACACATCAATGGACGCCAAGTTCCAGCTTACGTTGTGGGCCCTCGCAATGGTTCTTTTTACTTCAAATCTCTCGGCGTTGAAGAATATTGCGCCGCGATGTACGTAGTGAACAACCCGCACGTAGCTTCCTGGCGGTGGCTAAGACACTCGCTCAGATTCCAAAGAGTTTTTACGTTCGTCTTACAGTATTGGAACGAACGCGGACTCTTGCAGAAACACCAGAACATCATAGAGAATTATCTTTCTGTTGTGCTGGGCTTATATCGCTATAAAAATGTGAGAAATGATTACAGCAACGCCAAGCACTGGAGAACTCAACGACCTCTGGACTGGACGTTGGAGCAAGAAGGCTTCGTACGCGTAAATTACTCGAAATGTAAGCTCTGGCTGCATATATTCTACGTGCTGGAGTCCGCGAGTGGCGATCTGATGGCCGTGCAGCTGGTGCTGCGACACCTGTTGCAGTACACCTGCTGGATCCTGGACGTCAAGTCCTTCAGCGACGCCGCTTACGAGGAATTCAGTCGCCTGTGCCACAAGATTGTGGCGCTCTTCAGTAAGCAGGGTGAGCAGGCTATGCAGGGTGAGCAGGCCATGATGCAGGGTGAGCAGGCGATGCAGGGTGAGCAGGCCATGCAGGGTGAGCAGGCAATGCATGGTGAGCAGGCCATGCAGGGTGAGCAGGCCATGCAGGGTGAGCAGGCCATGCAGGGTGAGCAGGCCATGCAGGCTTTACTGAGCTGTATCAATGGACTCTTAATAAGTTGTGATTGAAGGAACAATCTACAAAGAACTATGTTTAATCCGGGATATTTTTCAGGGTCCGTGGAGACGCTGGAGCGACTACCACTGATGAAGCTGAACTACCGATGCAACCTGGACACGCTCAAAGGCCTCGACCTGCTGCTGCAGGCGCTGTGCTGCTTGCTGCAGCTAAACAAACCCTGCCAAGTTATGGTCAGCAAATATGTAAACAGACATAACCGTATTTTTCTTAGTAACCTGCCATATTCGAAAACCTAGTCTTCTTGAAAGTGGGCTTAAAGATGGCTCCTCTTTTTTACTGGGGCGGCCTTATGCTAGTTCCCAGACTTGGGCCAAGCGAAATTACGTATAGGTACATAATCAGTGCTACCTCCGATCTTGCTGCTCACTAAGAACAATCAAACCCATTGCTTTTTTAGTAAAAAGAGTACGTAATAATAAACCATTACTTTTTGAGTAATATGACCGTCCTGACCACAGATCACTGAGTACTACAACCGACGGGACTACAAGTACGGCCGCGCCCCGCTGGTGAACTGCCTTAAAGACGTCGCCCGACGTCTGCACGAGTCACGGCTCAGCGTCACCTCCTTCGTCGGTCCTCTCGCCCTGCCGCCCGTCTCACTACAGGTTAATTGTTAGTTTGCTCGTATATTGTTATTCTGCAGGTAATGCAGGCATATTGCTATTGGACGGGTAGTATTACTGGTGTATTGTAATTCTTCTGGTATATAGCTATTTTGCAAGCATATTATCTCTTACTTTACCATAGCTACTTTGTCTTATGGATTTGGCCAAAATAGTAATACTGACAGTTAAATTCTTGAATTTATTGATGCATTTATCAAGTTTTTTTTTCTTGAATGCTCAAACAACATTGTGGTGTTGGAAGCATGCAGCATTTTCTGTTCCAGGTAGATCCACTGTTTTTTTTTTTTTTGTAACTGCGATTCCTACCGTTTATTTTTTGCAGGAAGGCGGGTTTTCTTCACTGAAGGAACTGCGCGTGACGGTCTATAGTTGCAACAGTGTTCAGACCCTCCTGCAGTCGTGTCCTCAGACCCTGCGCTGGCTCAACCTCAGTGTAGACCTCATCAAGACTCCACACGGTGACAGTGCGCAGTCTTCCTATAAACCCCCACAAGACAACATCGTCCAAGACCCTAGCAAGCCCTCACATAGCAACGCCTTACAAGCCCACGGCCACGTGGCAGACCAGCCGTGCGCCGTGCCGCCCTCCTGCTACGTCAGACTCGCGCTGCGTTACCCGGGTGCCCTGCAGGTACTTTACCTCCGTGGGGCGCAAACATTATTGCCTCGCGCCTTTGGGATTCGAAGATTAATGTCCCGCGCCTTTGGGATTAAAAGATTAATATCCAGCGGCTTTGGGATTCAAAGATTAATATCCAGCGGCTTTGGGATTCAAAGATTAACGCCCAGCGGCTTTGGGATTCAAAGATTAATGTCCAGCGGCTTTGAGTCTCAAAGATTACTGCACAACCTTTATGGACAAGAAGATGTCCTGGACTCATGGTTGATATTAGAAAATCAAATGTCTTTCAGATTGGTCATGCCGTGACTGCAGGTCTGTTGACTCTACTATAATTAGCAACTGCGTATGCATTTTGCGTGCTATTGTTTATAATTGTTTGTTGGTCAGGTGATGTCGCTGTTCTCTGGTGTACGCGAGTTGCGCGTGCTGCGCCTACACGGCATCCACCCTCCTGACGCGGGGGTCGCCGCGCCCTCCGTGCCCTCCAGCCTGCACGTGCGCTGCCTCGTCCTGAAGTTCGTGAGTGACTACGGCGTGAAGCACCAGCCTCAAGTGGTGCGCAGCTGGTGCTCGAGCCTCCTCTCCAGCCTCACGAGCAGCTGTGGCTCTTTCTCGCGTCTCATTGTGGCGCGACCTCCGGCACCTTGGAGCCTCACAGAGATCCAGTCTCAGGTACCTCCAGCCTCACGGACATTCAGCCTAACTGCTTTTAAAATTTTTAGCTTATAGCCCTCTCAGCATTTCGGCTCATAGCCTCTCGAGCTTTCTGGTAACGTCTTTCAGCCTTGCAGCATCACTATATTTTTTCACTTCTTGCTTACAGCTTCGCAGTCTCGCAACCAATTGGCTTAAACACTCTCTACCACAAAGTCTTTCAACCTCTGGCCATTCAGTCTCAAAGTCTTTTAGGTTAACACCCATAGTGCAACGTTCTCAGTATCAGGCATTTATTCGATTAATAAAGATTAATTTACATGATCCTATCGCATCATTAATGGTCGCAAAGCTGTTTACATAAAAGTTTTTCTTCTGTTGTTTTGGTAGTATTTAAGATATTCCAGTTTTTAATGTCACTATACATTATACAATGAATGTTCATTCATTGCTTATCTTTGCAACTGCTTGCAGCTGCGGCAGGAGGCGTTGCAGGTGCAACGGCTGATAGTGCAAGGAGGAACCGTCTCGGCCGAGGAGGCCCTTACCTGCCTTAGAGCTGCTGGGGCGCAGCCACTAAGTCCAGCTGCCCACGAAGGCGCCCCGCTAAGGGCACGTCTCCCTCAGGAACGTCTTGACGCCCTCAGGAAGCACAAGCCCAGCGGCCACGAGCTGCTCATCATCAACGTAACTGAGGGCGCCGATGTCCGCGAGTTCTCTGAGGGTAATCCTGAGGGGCTGCCCCCTCACTTCGCGTCCCTCGTCCAAGCCGCCTACGAGAGCGCCCTCGTGTCGTTCTGCTACGAGGCGCAGGAAGGCGCCCTGGAGGTTCTGCTGGCGCCTACCCGCGACCTGCGCCTGCACCTGACCTGCCTCGACATGCGCGACCAGGTGCCTGGGGGTGACGGGGTGCCTGGGGGTGACGGGGTGCCTGGAGGGGGTGACGGGGTGGCTGAGGGTGACGGGGTGGCTGGGGGTGACGAGGTGGCTGAGTGGAACCAGCTGGCTGGGGGCAAAAGATCTCTGGCGGCAGCAGGTCGCTGGGTGAATGTGTTACTAATCTGACTCTATAATCCAAGAACAAAATGAGTTAGATGTATTGTGCATCTTTTTATTTTTAGGCTCGTGATATTTAGCCCCACTTATGTCCGCGTGAATTTATGCTGTCTGCGTATATGTGCGCATAACTACCGTGTGAAGCACTGAGGGCTCTTCATCTCATCATTAGTACTCGTAGAATGTAGTGAGACTTATGCGGATCATCCTGTGTGGTCACATGAAGAAGCCTGTCACTGTTTGGGTGAAGATGTGACCCAAACCAAAGTGTGGTTTGGGTCACATTTTCATGTGACCACTTTGGTTCTGAATGTGGTCACATGAAGAAGCCTGTCACAATATAACCTATCCATTTTTCTGAATAAAGCTTCCCTGTGCAGCACGTGGAGCAATTGCATCAGGTGCAGCGAACGCAGCAGGTGCAGCAGGTGAAAGCTGTACTGCAGCTGCTGTCACGCGCTCAGTATGTGATGCTACGATGCCCTCATCTCACTGCACGAGGCTTCATCGCCCTCATCACCGCCCTGGACGCCGTGAGGGGCGGAGGTGCTCAGCCCTACAGCATCACCCTCATCACTACTTTGCAGGTGATCCATGCAGGCAAACATCCCCCACAGCATCACCCTCATCACTACTTTACAGGTGATCTATGCAGGCAAACATCCCCCACAGCATCACCCTCATCACTACTTTGCAGGTGATCTATGTAGGCAAACATCATCACTACACCTGAAATGAAGCAGCATTGGATACAATACTCGTTAACTTAAACTCTACATAAAAATTTAAAGTATTAGTTTATTATTGTCCGAACTGAAGTTATGGGAGGAAGTTAAACACACGTAATTAGGAATTAACTGTTGCATTTGTCTCATTATTACTCACTTGATGTCGTGATAGGGGAAACGATCCTGAGTGACGACAGAAATATAAAGTAAGCAGATTTTCAAACTGACAGGTTATGATGCCTGTATGAGGCTGTATTATTGTTCCATAAGTTGTGAAAGAGTTATTTCTTTACAGCTAAAGAAAACTGTCTGTAGTTTTATCTCTTGCTGTCGCATTCATGAAGGTAAACGACACATTGCACTTGGGACACTTAGCAAACGGAAATATTTTTGCAGGTGCAGGCGCCTCCTGCCCTGCAGGAGCAGGTGCAGTCTCCTCCTACACTGCAGGAGCAGGCGCAGCTGTTGAAGAAGCACTTGCTCAAGCTGCCGCTGCTCAACTACGCCTGCTTCTGCGTGCTGGACGAGCAGGGGGCCCCGCGCTTGACCGTCCGGCGCACGCACGGAGGGGATTTGAAAATTAATTAGTTTTTACTAGCGCCCTCATAAAACTGGCAGATAATGTATAGTGCGTCGCCCTAATGGAACATTCATTCTTGGTAGTAGTTGTAGGTTTCTAGCGCTACAGAAAATCTTAATCTATTTCGCGCCGAAGGTCAAACTCTCATTACATAGCGTCGTCGTTCTCGAGTTGATCAGACTTATAATTTAGTTCACTCGGACGATAATGGAGGTTGTAGTCAGTTTTGTACTCCTAATGCGGATGTCCGCTCGCAGATTCCCATCGCTCAGTTGAGCGGTCAAGGTACGATGTCGCGAGGATACGGCTGGGTCGCGAGGTTAGTATGCGTGGTATCAAGTTGGTGTACTCAAGGCAGGTCTAGAGTTCTCGGAGCAGGTCACATTGTGTCTTCGAAAATTGTGTCTTCGAAATGTTCTTGTTCTTGTTGGAGTTAGAAATAAAGGAACGGGCGAGGGTAGTGTCGTCCACTGCTAATATCAGCGACGTATTGGGCCAGTTCCGTAGCCAACACCTGCAGGTCTGTCGTCGGCGCGCCGTTGATCCTCAGATACGGTCGGTAAAGCCCTGTCTTCCTGATGCGTTGCCATATTTTGGGCATGGGGTGTTTCAGAGTTCAGCGAGTAGACATAGCGCTTCCAGGCTTCTTTCCGGGTTGTGTTTTTAATGTATTGGGCGATTGCTCTTACTCTTTTATATGCTATTTTATCAACAATGTTGCCAGCGCGCTGAAAGGGCTTAAGGCCCGTTTTCTTTCTAGGTTTGCGCAAGTGCAGTCATCGTCCCATCATGGGACACGGTGGCGGTCTGTTCCTACTTTGGAGCGAGGGATCGCTACATTCGCTGCCATTCGGATGGTGTCTGTAACGTCTCTTGTCATTTCGTCTACTGGCAAGTCCAGTTTTGGTTCCGGCATGCGGGTTAGTGCTCTAAAGGTCTTCCAGTCGGCTCTTTCCGTGATATATCTGGGCTCAGTTGGTAAGGTCTGGCGTATCGCGAAGTCAATCTGTGTAGGGAAGTGGTCGCTGCCATACGTGTCGCTCATCACCGACCAACTGGCGTCGTTGACATGTCAGCTGTGAACTTTGGTTACACGTTCCAGGGAGCGAACTCTATATTATCGCTATTATTTCTTGGCAAAAGCCTCAGCTCCTTGCCTGCTGGATCCTGCCCACAACAGCGCCCCCCGATTGTGCACTGGTGCGTTCCAATCTTTGCTAGTCCTCAGTCTTTACGCTGATAGCGGAGAGCTCCCACTAAGCGCAAGAAGAGACCTCCATATACTGCAGTACCTTGCAAGAGCCCAACAGCTACCAAACTCCCCCTCTTGCCTGGGCATTAGACACCAATGGAACGCGGGGGCCTGTCGAGTGAAGGAGTCTTTCGAATCGCGAGGCCTGTGCCCGTCTGCATCTTACTGTGCAGACTAAACCCATTAGCTTCTGCAACACCCCTCGCTGGTCGCTTTTCCCCTCCATGGTCTGCCCTGGGCTTTATGCAGAGCAGAAAAAGCGATCCCTAAACTGATGACATTAGGTCTCTGTTCCTCGATGACATCAGCGCATGTCACAGACGTGATATGCCCATTACATCGATGGCTCCAAAGACGATAGTATAGTTGGATGCGCCGCGAGGAGCTCGCTGAAGTTACATGGCTATTCCTAAATATTTACTGCACAGCTATGCGGCATTCTATGTGCCATTGTAATTAATAAGGAGAGCACGGACCTGGAGATCTGTATATTCGGCGACTCAAAGAGTGCCATCCAAGAGCTATTGCATTACAACTCGTCGCATCCCTTGGTGACCGCCATGTATAGATGGCTTATCCTACTCAGTGCACGCGAAAGACTGTTACATTCTGCTGGGTCCCCGGCCATGTTCAAATAGCAGGCAAGAAGCCGCGGATGAGATTTTACTCCGTGCAGCGGCTGAAGAGACGCCACATCGGAATGATGAAGTACCCCACCGGGATCATTACCCCATCTTCCTCAAGAAACTACTGGACGAGTGTCAGGGAGAGTGGACGCGCCTCGAAAATAACAAACTCCGACAAATGAAAGAGAATGCAAGGCCTTGGCCGTCCTCGTCTCGCCGCGTGCGCCGGGTGGAGGCATGCCTCACCCGCCTTCGCAAAGTATCTTGGCCCAACCAAAACATGGCCATTATAATGTTGATCGACTCATAGAATACCTGAGGACAATAAATGTGTTCGATAGTGTATAACCCGGCATGTGATGTACCCTTATCTCCGTCCATGATGCCCAACGCGACATTCAGCGCGAGATAGCTTGATCTGAAGCGCTAGCACCTAAGGCCACTAAAACAAACATCTATTATTTCTTCTTCGATCTTGTTAAAGTGGCATATATTAGAGCTGGCAGGATGTTGCAGTTGGAGCATTTGACGGGATGCATGCACGGAGTGTCATGTTGCTTATTATTGCTAGTGTTTGCTCACTCTGACACGCCGTCGATTTGCGATTAATCAGAATAGAGAAATTTAGAAACACCAGCGTTTTCCACGGCGGCCTCACGCTATCTTCCTCAGCCCTGATTCATGAATTGTTTTATAGTCGTCCATAATCGGCCACAACTCGTTAGTTGAGTTTAATCATTGTTGATCAGTCATAATTGTAAATGAAATATTTTTAGCCCGAAGACCCTACACATTTACGACATTTTAGAAGAAAATCCAGCTGTTATTATTTTCTATTTACTTCCTAGTCAAGGTGAGAGGCTTGTGAGTTTATTCAAGTCAAGGTGAGTTTATTTCTGAGGCTTCAATGTTCATCAGTCGAAGGTGTGATGTGTTGGTCAACCTGCTATGAGTTATTGTTAAGAATTTTAATTTATTTGTTTGGAAATTGCACGTACTGTTACTTTTCCCGGCCTGTTTTCCCTGTAGGGGGAGCTTGGACTCCTCCCCAGTTTCTACTGCCAGTTACTTTATTTCATCCCACGATTATCCCATTATTAATTGACAAAAAGTCTACACTTATTGGCGTGAAATTACATGATAAATTATTGCAACTCTGTCAGATATTTTATTGAAGAGACACTCTTTAAAATTTTACGTAATTTTTCTACATTTTGTAATGATGATTCAATTATTATTTTCAAGTCTTTATGCCGTTATCTTCATGCGTAAGAATAATTCACTCAGTGATTTTATTGTATACTGGAATATTTAAAATTTATATATGGACGGGGGAAGGTTATTTTCAATGCAAGTGCCTTACTATGAACTTCAACTGCAAACGTCTTTTAAAGATGGTATCATAACCAGTTACACACAGACAGTGTTATCCCGATTTTATTTTCTCATTTATTTTTCTGTATGAAAATATCGGTTACTATTTTATACACGTGATGCATCGGTCACTTTAAATATATTGACCTAAAATTTCGTCTCTATAAACATAGTGACCGAAAATATTCGTCACTACAAATGTGCCAAGCTTTTGTGCGCGAGAAGAAAGTTGTGTTTTTTACATTGTTGCGTTATTGTTGTGTGTGCATTGCTAGGAATTTTTATGATAAATTTGTGGGTAAATTATATGATAGAAATCAGTAAGTTAATTGGGAAGTTCGATCTATATGAAAATTCTGGTCTTAAATAATATTTTGATACAATAAAAGAAACAAATTCAAGCGTTATAGTTTGCTGACCTGTCACTTGGCGTCGTGCTATTCCGGCAACACCGCAGTTTAGTGTCGCGACTACAATAGGGAAGTGTTGAAAAATTTGGGATTTCTCTTCTCGTATAAATCGTGTTATTTATCCATTACATATTCATCAGATTTTATTGCTATAAATGCGAATATATCATAAATTATACATATAAATTCGTACAAATTTGGTCTGTCACTGCGAATGTCTGGAGGCTGTTAAGTCGCCTATCCAGGATACTTATCGTGTCGGGATATTATCTGCACCTAAAAATGTATTCCTGGTAAGAAAATAACATGGCAATGCAAAACTGGGAGGAAAGGATTCAATCAAAAACGGAGATTCAATGTTTCATTGGTACATCTCTAATTCTAATAATTTGTAATTATCACCGATAGTTACTATTGATTTTTTCCGTAACCGTGAGGAAGCTAATAACGACTTAGAAATGCCATACTTTAATGATTAACAACAATATTCTGCTAGGAAAAAGGCATCGGTATAAAATTAGCGAGTCCGGCCGCGCCGTAGAAAGATTTGGTGAAGGGGTAACCGGAGTCTGGGTCGAGCTGAGGGTAAATTGTGATGCCGGGGCCCAGGAAGCCTGTCCAGAAGCCGTAGGTGCCGAGGGTGATGATGTGGTGATGACACAATGTCAACATGCACATGTCCTCTACTGCACTACCTGCAGAAATGGTCGTATGAGTGATGATGTTGTGGTGACACAATGTCACCGAATTGAGTAAATCTACAATTTGATTAATTCGAATCAAAATCAGGCAAACAAAGCGGTAACCCTAATTCAGGGATGGCAATAAACGGAATGAAAATTATGAAACAATATGATGTACGTGTTGAATGGCTTCATTTAATATTCCAGAATAGGACAAAACAATAATTCAAATACCACTCATAATTTTTCAAAGCCTTCACTCGTGTTCTTTAAATATGACAACCCTATTTTGATAGCTATTTATTGGTTGTATCGACAAGAGGTAACGATTAGTCGATTACATTCCGCGTATTAATATTATGGCCGAGTTTCAGTAGCTCACTTAATTGTTGCCGACCGAGCTGATGAGGCTCGAAGATTGGACTGCGGATTGATAACTTTTTCGTAAAATTATGCTATAACATTTTTTTAGTTCCGTGCCATAAAATGCAGGTTTGCTTGAAGCTCGGACTGAGAAAATATTCGGGCGAATGAATTGTTCATAAGTTGTCACACGATCAATAGACACGTTCGTTGCCACCACTTCATGCATCTCATCATCTCCAACACCAATTGCAGACAACACAAAATATCGCAGTTTGAATAGAATGGTAGAATAACTAATATAGAGTCACACTTGGCAGAATAGAACCCTCACGTCCATAAAAAAACATGTGAAAGGCACATTTGAACACGAGTTCTTCACCTGTATTCACTCTTGCTGTCACGGCCATGACACCGCACCTACTAATAAAGTTATCGAACGCCACATACGAACCCTATGCGAATATAGTACTGAACTCGATCATAGCGACTACCATCTGAAAAATGCATCCGGCGCATACACGAGTGACTTAGGAGGCAAGGCTCTGTAGCACTCTGTGGTCACACTCCTCACCAAGCCTATTTTACAGCGCCGACAACACTATAAATATAATATAATATGGTTTTCTTGTTTGTGGCACTGAAGTCTGCGACCGACAGGGTCGTAATTTTGCACGCGCAGGTGGTGCAAAGGAAGGTAGGTCGGGAGAGGGGTAGATCAAGAAAGGGGTACGTAAGAAGTGGTAGGTCGGGAGATCCTGCTAACTGATCGAATCTCCCACCTTGAGATATGTAGGTTGTGTTGACCCCCAATTTGAGGAAGATCTTCGTGGTAGATTTGATGTCGTCTGATGTGACCACGAAGACGACGTTGGCGTGACGTCGAAGGAAAAAATTTGTGGCCCTCTTCAAGTAGCCTTCGTATTGAGCCTGGATGTCCTTCAGAGCAAATTTCTGAAAATACCTCTAAATGTAAAATTTGAGAGGCTAGTACCATTGAAAAAACTGTAAGTGACCACTAATTCTCCCACAGTTTACGGAATGAAGTTTATAACCCCTTCCAGAGGTTCCCGATTATCTTTACCGTTAATGCCACATAAGTCGCACTCTGCAGCTACTGTACTTAACGCGCCACTTTTCAATGAAATGCGTATAATACTAGAGAGAATCACGATTTTCTGGGCTGGATTGCCACAAAATAAATGAGAAGCTTTTACGATAGAGCTAGAAAATTGTAGGCCTATCTAAGTTTTGTTAATAAACTGGATCATTTCTTTCGAAGGCCGGCGACCTCAGTGCTGCGGCAGAGTAGGTGCATTCACTTTACCTCGTCACATCGCAGAGCTATGTGTGACGTCGTTCGTCACTCGTCAGATTCAACGCACTAAGTTTTCCTTATCCTCATCTATTCTTTCTTCAAATCTTCACTCATCCCTGCGTTCACTCCACAAGTGCGTGGAAAATATCGCAAGGATCGGATCAACGAAATTATAACCATATGAACGCAGCGAGCCCTCAAGAGTCAAGCGGTTCCCGCGTTACTAGCAGCGTCACCGTCAGTGCGTGTCTAGAGCTCGAGCGAGTAATGTGTTGCTCCACGAGTCCTCCCGGTGTTACCTTATTTTATGATGTTATAGCTTATTAAGCCTATTGTATCCATGTATTAGAATAGAATAGAAGTGTCGGATACCCCCTGCTTAGTTTAAGTTTCATGTATGTCTATCTCGACCTATTAACTAATATTAAATCTTATTTTCAGCTTACGTCACTCAGCTTACGTCAATAAACGGGAGAAAAAGCAAGTCAACTTTTCCCTACCCCGTTGAGCCCGCACAAGTTTGTGTCACTATGTATATTGTGACTTGCTTTCACCTTACCTTTGTTACGGGACTTGATACTTCTGAACTGCCGCCCCCTGCCAAGCGCTGGTGAAACATCATAAATACCTTTCCGCCACCCACTGGTCCATTGGTGTACCTACCAATTTGGATGCTGTTCATTGATTCCCATCTATATTGACATGATTTGCCGTGTTGTTATCTTCTTCCGCTCTGAACGCATCACATCGGTCCCCGCCTGCTGCATACCTTTGAGAGTCTACTTTTTACATAATTCCATCTGAGTGAGGGCTGATACTGCATTTATTGCAAGGCTCTCAGCACACGGGTTAATATTACATCGTGCAAGCGGCTACGTTCGAATTACGCTGCTGTCAACACCTGCAGACCTCTGTTGGTAACTTTAAAGGATCCTGATCGGGTTTGGAGCGTTCTGAAGGCAGAGAGAAAGCTAAGATAATCTGTTGAATATAAGTCCGTTTTATTGTGAAGAAAGATTCCACCCCTTTAGAGAGAGCGGATTTTCGCAAGAAATGGCTGGATAGAATCAGGCGGAAAAGCACGGAAAATCAGGTCAACTACTCTCAAGATGTCATGACAACACCGGTCGCTCACTGTCAGTCTGCGGATGCGGAGCTGGAAGACAAGTAAACAGTAGAAGTCAAGTACGTAGATCCAGGCCTGTAAATAATGTAAGAAGTAACCGCATACATCCAAATAAAAGTGCACAAAAAGTTTTTTGTCTTTTATCCAAAAAAATATAACTCAGTACTCACTGCAGTGAGTGACAGAGAGCCTCAAAATCGACGAAAACGTGAAGTCACGGACAGACGGACGGACGGACGGACGGACGGACATGACGAGCACAATAGGGCATTTTTTTCCGCATAAATGAGCTAAAAAGGCACATCTTCAGCGTTAACAAATACTTTTTGTACTCGGTATTGGAGGTTGGCAAAACCTTTCTTGCATTGCTGTTGATGTTTTGAACATTTCTTAATCCAACAACAAACACTCATCCCATCATTCGCTAGGTCCTCCTCTACCCTTATCTTGAGAAGGTACTGACTTTTCTCACGTAGTCCGGGTAGTCTGTGAGGCGCACATGCACACCAACCAAAACCTGAGGATCCCCTTGACCTGATGTAGCGTTTGTGGCGATCCCTCTCGCAATTTCTAGGCGAGCCTCCGCCTAAAAAAATTCATAATAATTATAGTAATAAATAAGTTGAATAAAATAAAATTTTAAATAAAGTAATGACGCACATTTAAATTGAACCGATATAATATATTTTCTGAATTTTTTGGCCGTATTAAAGAAATGAACCTAATTGTAAAATAATATGACTTTGAATGTTGTTCGTAATCTTCATAATCCTATAGAAGTTTCGAATCTTAAAAATTGCAACATTGTCTAACAGATATGCATTGAGATGCTAAAATGGTCACAATTGTGCCTGATCTTTTCGAATATCAAATAAGTAATTCTTATCGATTTATCTTATATTCGGCATGGTTGTAGAAAGTATAAATGCAGAAAATGTGCATCTCAAAAAGAAAAAAAAACAGCACGCTTAAATTTTGCATAAAAATGTTAATTCACGCCAAAGATTTTCTCATCGATGTTCTAAAATTAGTATGAGTGATCATTTCAATATGATTGAGAGTTTCAGCATTTTTTGAATTAGTCTCTGTCGTAAATTCTTGAATTAGTCTCTGTCCCTTTCCACAAGGCACGAAAAGGAAAAGAATCGGCGACAGGCCACATCAGGCCTACACTGCAGCGCCGAGATCACTATGTTATGTTATGTTATACCCTTTGTTCGAATTTTTCCGATTTATGTACACATCTTGGATAAAAAATTGAAACTTATCCTCATTGACTGTCTGAAAAATTCTATACTATAACGGGAATGAATAATATGCAATGAAAGGTTGAATGTAGCATTATTAACTTGAAGATGGATATTAACCCACCTGCCGTCGATCAACAAATAATTTATTTACAACAGTTTCTATTTTTTCGGATCAAAGATTGAAATGTATTCACCTGGCGCATGACGGTTTCATTAAAAGAAAATTCCTTGATGAGTTCTGTTTTGTAGGCGCCGAAAACAGCGGCTTCGAACGGGTAATCTGGATGAGTGATGCTAATCAAATTTCATAGCATCACTTGAATGATCTGAAACTTTACTGGAGGGCAGTGGCACTATTAGGCCTACTTAAGGAAGGTTACAGCCCCTCTAAAATATTATTATTGCAAGTTGCTAGCTAATGATAATGTTTAATAATTATACTATTTGCTATCAATAATAAGATGTATTATTATCAAATTATACAGGTATTATCAATAATTGTATATTCATTTATTAACATCACAAATATTTACAACAAAATGCAAACAAATTCATTAAAATGTGGCCGGAATGTAAGATTAAATAAAAACCATACAACCGCAGTCATTATTTACTTAAATATGATCTTAAAGTTATTCTGACCAGATTGGTCATAAGGAAGACTCACCCATGAGCAGGAAAAGGTGTGGTCCCAAGAGCCCTGCAGCGGCGAGGTGCGTAGCGTGGTAAGTGTAGAGACCCGCATCATCGCGGTATACTGGCCGCCATGCTGAGTGATTAACTGCAGGCATGTGCTAGTGATGGACACGTATTCGATTTCAAATATTACTCAATAAAATCTTACAATATTGTAAACCCTTGAAAATTGAGAAACTCTTAAAATTAACCGCGTCATCACGGTATACTGGCCGCCATGCTGTGTGATTAACTGCAGGCATGTGCGAGTGATGGACATGATTCGATTTCAACTTATTACTTAAGAAAATCTTAAAATATTGTAAACTCTTGAAAATTGAGAAACTCTTAAAATTAAGAAACTCTTCAGAGATAAATAATCTGATTGGTTAACATTAACACATCGAATGCTAAGACTAGTATATACACTGTACAAGACTACTCTTTAGTATACAGTCTTTTAGGCACTAGTTTGCAATGAAATGAGACTCAAATTCTCTGCATTAATTATTTAGCAGGAACACATTGCTTAACGAATTAATGATTTGTACACAAACTTTTCTCAGTCAGTCAGTCATTTATTTCAATAAAACGTAGCCATAAAAGCCTTTAGAGAAGTCACTTACGAGTATATGAGGTGTCGCTAGACAATACTTGACCTTTTTTGCCTTACTGACTATGTTTACACTAATAGTAATTCCAAATTATGCGTACGTACGTCAAGGAGCCAGCATCTATATTTTCTTAACAAAGTAAAAATCTCGAGTTGATACTTCAAGTTTAAACTATGTATTTTTAAATCATTATAAATGCAATTCTAATTGACCAAATAATATGAATATTTACGACCCTTACTAATTATCATGATAATCAAAATGGCTTCATATACACTTCTTATTACACTTTTTCAAATGCGGGATGGAGAGACCCGCGAACGAAGCGTCCAGAGCCGATTCGGTTGGAATTAGCACCACGGTTGTGTTGTAGATTTTTTTAAACGCAAAAAGCGTAGCGTATTCGCCCATTTGATTGCCCAGTCGCCCAAGCGGATTCATTGCGAGGGCTGGGAGTGACAAGCCCATCCAGCTGACATTGTGGTCCAGTCTGATGCGGGCGTCCAGCACCGGCCTGGGCGGGGGGCGGGTGTCATGGCAGGCCTCACATGCGTGCTGGGTATCGAAATCCTGGAAGACGTTCATGCTGATTCAGCGACTGGGACCGTAATTTCAAACTCGTTCAAGTACAAGTAGTGGCTCAAGTACAGGTAGCGGCCTATGTACATGAAGCGGCTTAAGTACACGTAGCGGCCTATGTACATGAAGCGGCCTATGTACATGAAGCGGCCTATGTACATGAAGCGGCCTAAGTACACATATCGGCCTATGTACACGTAGCGGCCGAAGTACACATAGCGACCTATGTACATGGAGCGGCCTATGTATATGAAGCGGCCTATGTATATGAAGCGGCCTATGAAACATGAAGCGGCCTAAGTACACGTAGCGGACTAAGTACACGTAGCGGCCTAAGTACATGAAGCGGCTTAAATACACGAAGCGGCCTACGCACTATGTTGCTGTGTGTGGTTTGTATCCTATTTACGTGTATTATGTACTTATTTCCATTAAAATTTTATTATTAAGATGAACTGACCTGGAGCACGTCGAGCAAGAAGGCCAGTTGGGGAGCGGCGTTGCGTAGCGTTGAGTCTAGGAGCGCAATGACGTCAGCTCGCTTGATAGAAGTCAACCGCAAGACCAAAGCCACAATCTGAGCCGCTGTGTCGTTTACCACGAGGTTTTCAGTGTAATTGAGGCTACCAGGACAATTGGAGCTATGATATTCCTCGGTATGATCGCTAATGTTCACCTTATCGCTCATGGTTCTTGCTTTGTCATTTGGCATGTTGATGGCAATGGGTTTGTACTGACGGTGTCTTCTGTCGTCTGCACATCGGATATAAAAGAAGCACCAATACTTTACTGATGTGCTATGAAACTTTGGTGGTCACACAACAGTCTCGCCCAGTCGCACGAAACCGATAGCTGAAATAGTTGTGGTATAAATGTATATGATACGGCTTCGATTTGCCGGATTAATGTGGAAAATAGCGAGCATATTTGCGTTGAAGAACTTTGAAAAATGAAAGTAGAAAAGTATAAGCATACCTATTTTGTTAATGGAACTTGATTTTACCGTATCATTTCGAGTAAACTGTCACTCAGCATATTTTCGACATCTGCACTGTTAATGAAAAAATGTAACTCAGTACTCACTGCAGTGAGTGACAGAGAGCGCATTTTCTCGAAATCGACGAAAACGTGAAGTCACGGACAGACGGACGGACGGAAGGGCATGACGAGCACAAAAGGGCATTCTTTCCATAAATGAGAAAATGCGCTAAAAAGGCTATTATAAATGGTTATTAAGTTGTCAATGAGTCGACCTGTTAATTGCACGATCTTATAGCTGCCTATGCTGAATCGCTCCTGCTTGACTCGTGAGCTATACGCAATAGTCGCCAACTCTATATAACGGATAGTAGTACATATAGTATTAACGGTGTCAGCGTTTATTAGACCGTTAGGCCTGTCGCCGATTTTTAACATCGTATAATATTTACAGCTTGTTGCGGGTCTTGAACACGCAACTCACTGCTCAAAATTTGTTGTGCTCAACCGCCCGGCCTCCTCACCGATTTAATCAGAACTGTTGCAGGTAGCTGGGATTGAACCCGTAACTCACTGTTCCAGTTATGGTACTCTGTACTGTATCCACTGAGCTACGCTACCTACAAGTGAACATTCAAGTGAATATTTTTACAATTGCTTGGCGAATTTAAAATACATTTGCGAGTGAGGATACTTTCTTTTTTCTTTCGTTAGAATCCCGTCCGAAACTGAAATTTTAATTTTCTTACCAGTCTCCAGATGCTGTGTCGTGTAGCTCCACATCAGTAGTAGCGTCATAAGAGTTACCACCGCCAACTTAAAAAACTTGAAACCAACTCCAGCCAACTTGGTGTCAACTTCACAAGTCTTGATTGCAGGATTTGTCATGTTTGTGACCGGAAACTGCAACGTCATTCCTGATACGTAGTTGTTTTGTCACGGAATTGTTCGGCCGTAGAATGCTGCCTGGGAGCTCACACTGTCTGCACCAACCATGAAAACAAATTGACTATTCCATTAAATTCATGGTTATGAACTATTCGTTAAAGTTAAACAGTTCGAATTTTATCGCAGCCGAATACAAATTATCTACTCCATTTTCAATTGAGTATTCTGGTGTTTTTGTTAATAAAAAGAAATAAATAATAATATAATATTTTTCAGAATAATAATGCACAGAAAGAAGAAAATTGTATGGACAATTTCAGTCGCGTCTTGCATACAGTTTGGTTCTACTTTCATTTTCATGTTGCATGTGTGAGAATTTTTTAGTTACATTTTAAACTCGTACTGATAAAATACCTGAATCAATATGAGAGTTTTTATTCAAACGTAGACTGTCGAGATGACCGTTAATTTATCAGTTACGTGGCATCGTAATATCCTAATTATTTTCCTCCCTCTGAAAGATTTGTAAGGTTGTTCATGACAATTGTTGGTTATCTAATTGAAATGAAAAAATCATACTGCCTGCATCAACTGAATGTGTTTTAAAACTGAATTCTTCTTTAATAGATATTGTCAATTGAGAATAGTTATACTATCTGCAAAAAATGTTTAAAACCAATAAAAACGAAATAGTTATAGGGTAACATGGGGCAGCGAGCCCACTGCGGGTCATGGGCTCATAGCGGGTTTCTCGCTAAGTATGGCAGATATTGGTCCGTGTTCTCTACCGCCGGTCGACAGTTTCACTGGGATGAAGTGCACGGATTTACGTTTTGCTAAGTGTTTGCGTTATATTAAGTTATTTGTGAATAACTGTTTTAGTCCAGATCAAAATTTTTTTGCTGCTACATAAATTTTTTTTTCGATTACTGTAGATGAAGCATTTGAAATTACTGTGAATTAAATTTTCAAAGTAATATTTATAGGGATAATTTTGAGTTCAAGTTTAGACTATTAGCTTTTAAAATAAAATGTTGACACGATATAAATAGAAATGATACCTGGTGGGGCAACGGGCCCATGCGTATCACGGGGCAAAGCGCCCATGGTGAAGTCTTGTGTTATACATCATTAGATTTATCTCAATGACTTTTTCAAACTATGACTTGCTTTTTGAATTACAAATTACATTTCATATTGTGTGATTTTTTGATTTGCCGCCTCAAGGCAGCAGGTTTAGTTTCTAGTTATGCGTATTTATGACCCCTTATCAAGTTATTGACACTTGCCTTGCCAAAAGTTGATTTCAGTCAACACCAATGAGCCAAAAGTTGATGAGTTTTTATGGTGTTGTGGTGAAATCACGATTAGGTACGAATTCTCTGCACATAATATCTGGATTATGGACGAAACTGGAACGAAGTTTTTTTGATCACCTAAATATATTTTTTCATGTCAAGGACGAATTTTTTACCGCAAGGATATATTTTTTAAGTCAAGGATATATATTTTTATGTCAATGAAATATTTTTTTTCAGGTCAGTGATAGATTTTTAAGCCAAGAGTATATTTTTCAAGTTAAGTATATGATTTTTTGAGTTGTTAATAAATGAGTGAATGTCATATTTTTTATTACATTTTCATACTTTTAACTGTAAAGTGTTGCTTTTTCATTTTTAAACGAAAAATATGCATTTGTGGTCAAGGGACCAAGGGTGGGCGCCTTGCCCCAAGCCCATGGGCCCATTGCCCCAGGGGTGGGGCAATGGGCCCATTTTGACACTTTTTACAAAATAGTGTTTCATTAAAAATTGAATAAACATATAGGCGTCTAATTCACAGCATACATTCCTCATTAGTTGTATCTTTAAACAAAACAAAGAACCACCTCGTATCAATTAAAACTAAATCAAAAATTTAGTTTAAAAAAAGTGGGGGGCGCGCTGCCCTACGTTGCCCTATTCATAAATAAACCCGGCTGACAGATACCGTGATACGCCCTACACCGCATATGTTACGTACAATGTTGGACAATTTTAGGTTTCCTATTCCTTCGAATTATTCTGGAAAACCGTCCATAAAAATAAACGGCCTAACCGGTTTGTCCGATGCTGGCTCTTAATTGTGATTTAATTCGGTAATCCCTATTTAAAATGGACTGAAAAATCCCTATATTATTAACAATGGAATGAAAAAAGTAAAAAATATATAACTCGATCAGTACTCACTGCATTCTCATCGACGAAAACGTGAAGTCACGGACAGATAGACGGACATGACGAGCACAATAGCGCCTATTTTACATGAATGAGAAAATGCGCTAAAAAGCTAACCCAATCTAAGTGACGACCGAATGGTCCAGCTTCAACAATAAAAAGACTACAATGCGAGCGACGAGGCACCGACAAGAATCTGCTTGCCAGATTTAGGCACCTGAGCTATCAAACTCAATGCCTCAATAGAATAATTTTCTTAATGAAATTAATTCCAATTGTTCGATGTGATGAATAATAAAATTTGAGTTTGGGCTTTCTCTTTGAAGTTTCTAAGAAAAACATTATATAGCGTCATTTGAATTTCCAATCATCGCCATGTTAGTTACAAACAAATATTTTATCAGAAACAATATTGCAAAATGAAAACATATATCGTAGTCCTTCCACGATGGTTCGTTAATCATATGAAATACGACTTATTTTTATCATGTAATACATTCATCTATTGAAATATTTTATAGCTTAAGTAAGCTATATATTGTCGGGGCCCATTCAATGAATAAATGATAGATAAATAAAGCCGTCAGTGGCCACCAGACATTTACCTAAAACTGTGTCTTAATAATTATTGCCATTAAGAAGGATGAATAAAACTGAATAAATAAACAAACAATAATAATTCAAACCACTGATCAATGAATACCAAACAAATAAATAAACAAAACAAAACCGTGCGCTTTCATTAGGCCGACTAACTATTTTCTCTAATGAACGAAGCCAGTTCTAATATCGGAGCCTTTCTGCACATTCAAAACGAAAACACAAAATTAGAACTAATGAAATAAACTAATAAACGCAGAAATACAGCACGGATGACATATGATACATGAACAATCAATATTTTTATGAATATGAACAATATTTTTATCATGTAATACATTCATCTATTGAAATATTTTATAGCTTAAGTAAGCTATATATAACAATATTTCTTAACTTTACTCCGAGAATCTTCAAATCACGTTATATGTAGATCGTATATCATACACTTCGGTATAACTCTTTCAGTTTGCTAATATGCGTAAAATTGCTCTGTGAAATCCACGCTTCACAGTTTACGGTGTACCGGTAACGCTTCTTTATTCAGTTGCGCTTTTTATTGCAATCACAGTCTTGTCTCTTGGCAGTTACGTTAGCCATCTTATAGCTCTCATGCAACTATCATACAAGTGATGCAACAACTATGCAACAACAACTAGCATGCAACAAATATACCTGAAGCTTATCACATGTGCAAGATGCTTTCATTCAGATACATCACTCCATAACTGTGTTGCTGGACATCTAAAATGATCGTCTGGTTTAATAGAGGCTTGACTTTTTTACTGCAATAGTTAACCTTGAACTGAAATAATAATAATAATAGTAGTTTCAGCGTTTATTAGGCCGTAGGCCTGTCGCCGATTCTTAACATCGCAGAACATTCACGGCATTTTGAGGTCTCGAACTCGCAACGCACTGCTACAATTCTGCTGTGCTTATAACCGCCCGGCCTCCTCGCCGATTCTGACCAGAAACTGGCGCATAGAGCTGGGATCGAACCCGCGCCTCTCTGCTCCAATCTTGGTACTCTGACTGTAACCACTGGGCCACTCTGCATTGCGTTCAACACTTTCTTTCTGAGAACGAATTTACGACCAATTCACATTTCTAAATTAGCCTCTGTTAACAATTTCCAAGATTTTTTTTGATGCATAACCTAAAATCTCTTTTTTCTTTTTCACTACTGATTCAAATAATTACAATTTCAGCTAAACTGTAAGTACTGAGGAACTAGCTAGATTTTTTTCGCGGTGCATGGGGCTTAACTTTAGAATAATTTAATGACTGAATCTACACGAAATTACTTCTGTGTGTCTTGGACTGAAAAACACCAAATATTTAAGTTTTCAATTATGCACCAATTAAGTCTTATCGGGGCTCCATTACTGAGAAAAACAATTTCACTGAATGATTCTTTGACAACTAATACGAACACTGTTGCATAAGTTCTTCGTCAGCCATAATTTAGAAAAAGCAACGTAATCGAAATTCGATTACCAAATTAAATATAACACAAATAAAAACGATTTCACTTAATGATACCGTCAAGCAGCTAGGAAACTCCTGCACAACTTCTTCACCGACCGCGCTTTAAAAAATACGCCGGGAGGATCACCAGCTTGGCCCTTGCAGCTATCGTTGCAAATAAATGATAGAGGTGATTTGGAGGCATTATCTTGTCTATTCACTTGATGCCACGACAGAACGGAAATTGAGTAGGTGTCGATTATCAATATGACGTAAAGTCTGCTTTAATAAGCACGTGCATATATAGACAAACGTATAAGCAGTGCACATGGAGCAAGCGTTGCACGTGAGCACTGAGCAGTGGACATGGAAGGCCAGTTGGGGAGCGCCTATGCTAATTCCAAGAGAATCTACTCATGACGCTTCGTTCGCAGGTCACTCCATCGCGCCTTGGAAAAAAATGTAAGAAGTGTATTTGAAGCCATTTTTTTCTCGTAATTATTTCACATATTCGTCCATCAATCTCGTTTAGTGCAAGAACAGCCCTTATGCTCTGCAGAGTGTATTGTATGAAACATGATTTGTGCACACGCGACGAGTAGCATAAACGTGATTCGTGCAATGAAACGTGATTCGTGATGAAACGTGCACATGAAACGCACATGAAACGTGATTCGTGCAATAGCATCCTGGCGCACGATCAATTTATTGCAGGTATACCAACGTATATTGACTGGTTGGCTCTGCAACATTCAACGACAACAAGTAACGCACACGACCTTAATGAAAACAACACTCGCCTCCGGCGCCGGGTAATTATGGTTAAGCTAAATAAATCAACTTGAACTTGACCAAAATTAATCGTCAAAGATAATTTCAATTTCAGGTTAGCATGTTAGTAACTGAGCAACCCCTCTACCTCAAACTTAAACTTCAAACTTAACCCTTAATTTGAACTCAACCTCAAGCTAATAGAACTCCAAAGCCTAACTGCTAAATACTAATCTGGTGACCGTTATACACCGAATTAGTCATTCATTTTAACACTAGTCACGAATGAACCGAAAAGCACGCGAGAGCAGTCGTCTTCTAATCGTCTTCTAAATTTTCTGTTAAAATCTTATGACAAAAAATTTTAACTAATGGAACGATGTTTTATAAACCGAATCTAATTATTATTATTCTTTCTGCGTTGGCCACACTTCACGCTATCGTCCGACCTCTGCTCGAAAAACTTACGACATGCGTGGACCAAGAATTTTAATTCTTTTGACGAAACTCACGAAAACAGCTGAAATACCCGAATTTTGACTGCTAGTCTAAAATTTTTTTATCCACTACATTGTTAATTCATCGCCTGTTGACGCCACAAATGGTCTTTTGTATAAGCTATACACATCATATTTTTCGAAATTCGCATGCGATTCAACAACCGAGATACAAAACCAGTTTTTGACGAGAACGTTAATGGGAATGAGTTTTCGATTATTTCAATGAAGTAGAATAAAATTCTGTAGACATATGACCGCTTTCTTTTCTTGCGTAGTGTACGATCATATGAGCACCTTTGGAAAGAAAATATGTTCCCACAAATTTTCTTAAAAACATTGATCAAATGTAAGTTTTCAGGGCTTTCACTGAGAGAACACCACTCGGCAAGTCTGTTTGCCAAGGACACAGGCTCGTATTACAAGTTTCCTCTATTCCCTGGAACTAACAAGTGTTGGCACATGTGATTTGTATGTCGCAAGTGTATTTGTGTATCTGTGTGATTTGTATGCCGCAAGTGCGCGTGTCGGTGCATCTAGCCACAAGTGTCTATACGAACTAAGCATAATTAATTTCACGTCTGTACAAAAGTAGTTTTTTGACGTGAGTGTGCGTGTCATGCGGGTGTGCGTGTCATGCGGGTGTGCGTGTCATGCGGGTGTGCGTGTCATGCGGGTGTGCGTGTCATGCGGGTGTGCGTGTCATGCGGGTCAGCATGAATCATAATCGATTTCTGTTAATTGTTCTGATTAATTATAAAATTTTTCTGTTAATTATCCAGACTTCTTCGTTTAAGGTTGAGCTTTATAAGTTTACTTGTAGTCCCTTGAACAATCCTAATTTAACGCATTTTAATGCAAGATATAAAATTTCATTCAGTACATTGATGTCCGCTGTAGGCTTAATAATCTATTAGAGCCTAATATTCTGCCGTGATATATTCTAGCACTATTTTTACTCGAACTTCGTACTCACAAATTTATGGTATTTCCTGTTTGAACTAGTTAATTATTTAATTAATTATTTCACACATTCGTCCTTCGATAAGCGTTATTTACGAACTCGCAGCGAGTCTGATTATAACCTGTATGCCAGAGCTCGAAATCAAGCTAAAAAAGTTTGTCGCACTGCAGTGAAAAACTTCGAAAAAAATATTGCTAAAAATGCCAAAAAGAATCCGAAAGCCTTCTTTTTGTACGCTAATTCGAAGTGTAAGTCAAAGGACGGTATATCTGATTTGAAAGTAGACCAACGAAAGATTTCCTCTGATGAGGGCAAGGCTAACGTTCTTAATCAGTTCTTCAGCAGTGTGTTCACAGATGAGGACTTGAACAGTATTCCAGATACTGAGGAGCGCCCAGTCGGCTCGAAGTTAACATGTTTTGAAATACACGAAGAAGAGATTCTCAAGCGCCTGGTAGCTCTAAATCCCAACAAGTCATGTGGACCAGACGGCTTCCATCCCAGATTGCTCAAAGAATTAGCAACCGTTCTGGCCGGCCCATTGACAGTATTCTTTCAAAAAACCTTGATCGAAGGAACTTTGCCGTCCGACTGGAAAGAAGCTCAAGTAACACCATTCTTCAAAAAAGGTGACAAAAGCAGCCCCGGCAACTATCGCCCTGTCAGTCTGACAAGTGTTGTTTGTAAGCTAATGGAATCTGTTGTGAGGGATAGGATTATCGATCACTTGACTGCTAACCATCTCATATCAGATTGTCAACATGGTTTTATTGCCGGCAGATCCTGCACCACTAACTTATTATCTACGTTGAACGATTGGACTCGCCTGCTGGACGAAAGGGAGCCAGTGGATGCATTGTACCTCGATTCTGTCTCTTATACACATCTAGATGTGTATAAGAGACAGAGATAAAGCTATGGAAAAATATATGTTCAGATTTGAAATGCCTAGCACCTTATCGAACTCGGTGGAAGTCTAGTAGCTACTTCAAACTATCGTCAGTCATGAAAAGATCCGGTCAAATGACACGATTTTAGATCTTCTGTGAACAAGGCCGAAAAGAAAAAGAATCGGCGACAGGCCACATCAGGCCTACACTTCAGCGCCGAGATCACTATGTTATGTTATGATAGTACTAATGTGGACGTATTTCATTCAGTACAAGGACAGCCTTTATGCCGTGCAAAGTGTATTTGTATGAAACGTATTACGTGAACACGCAATGGCATCCTGGCTCACGCTAAATTTATTGCAGTTACCCTCGTTATGTCAAGCGTACGTATATTGACAGAAACAAGCAGTACGTACGCGCACATTGCATGCGTGCTGGCAAACGAAAGCTTAATTCTTGTGAGTGAAGCGGGTATGCGTATAGTTTACTTCAATTACAATTTAGTGGTTCCTTAGAAACGATTTCAAACCTACCATCCATTGGAAATATTTGACCAAAAGACCCGTCTTTTAAATCTGAGAACTAGTAAAGAAAAGTACAAGAATCGGCGACAGGACTTTCCAGGCCTATTCTTCAACGCCGAAGATACTATAGTAACTATACATGAATTTCTGACCCAGCTGAGGGCGTCAATTATTTTGCTCGTTGTCGGCAGTATACTGCCAATAAACGATTATTTATAGTTATGTTTATTTACAGCACTCCAAATTGTCAATGATGTCGGCGCTGCTTCCAGCTTGGTCTGCCACTTCGTAGCTCAGAGGCTAAGTATAGCTATGCGTGTTCATGCCGAGCGTTGGCGACATGGACAGTTTGAGAGGTTAATTTGCGACCGACGATCGCGCACTTCCATGGAGACTGCCACTCGACGTTCAATGTGAGGACTTTTACGATGGCACTGAACTATCTATACCAAAAAGTTATGAAAATGCCTGCAAGGCACAACTTTCATTCAAATGTAAGAACCTTAATAATTAACATCGAGTTCCATGTAATTATTATCGCACGAGTAAATCTTCAATCACGTACGGTATCTACAAAATAGTGTAAACTTTTCAAGTGCGTACCTGCAGTGTTCGCCGTACTCAGTCATATGTATTAATTCCAAATGTAATCCCAGATAAAGTTTGAATATCTTCTTCGCTTTATTCAATCCAAAGCTAATAATACCTAAATGTACCTAAATTAGATAATTACGTTGAATTTATTCATAATCATTCTGACCCCACAACTGAGAGCTCAGATGCGACGAAACCTTACACGATTAAAAAAATCCTTAGCAAGTGAAGAGTGCAGAGAAGGTAATTAGAATCACAATTAAATGAGTTTAATTTAACAATTTTAATAATATTTTTGCAATTTCACATAAGAGTAACGGGAAATATTTCAATGCAAGATGCTATTCTAACTTTAAGATAAAACATAATTAGGGAGATTTGTGTTACCAATGGAGCCTGAACCTGGCATTCCCAATGACATATCTTAATTTTCGGTGGAGCACCTTTGGTAATTTGTATAAATTCAACTCAAACGAATTGCCTGAATCACACAAGCTGCTACTATAGCTATAATGAACACAGTAAGTAGATAATGGTGAACAAATCTAACCACAAAAAGCTTTTCACATTCAGAGTAACATTCACTATTCGCTTATCTGATAATAAAACATCGTCTCGATGGACAGTAATAACGCTTGTCCGTATTACTGAACGAGTATAAATAAATTGGACTCGATGGCAACGCTATAAAATTGATGTAACATAAAAGCGGAGCAAAGTTGGTAGAGGGGTTATAAACAATAAAAACATCTTTTTGCCATCATGATTGCCACTACATAAACCAGGGGTCGAGATACTGCAGCTACATTCTACTGTTGACGTTATTCTGGCGTAGTTCAGTTGCAAATCTCAGTTAATCAGGCACAAAAAAAATTAAAGGAAAATCTCATGGCCGTTGCAGCTTCGGTAATGGGAGCGAGGGTAATGGTGGGAGTGAGGGTAGGAGAGAGGGCAAGGAAAGAGCAATGGAAGGGTAAGGGTAAGGGAAGGGTAAGGGAAGGGTAAGGGAAGGGTAAGGGAAGGGTAAGGGTAAGGTAAGGAAAGGGTAATGGAAGTTTAAGGGAAAGGTAAGGGAAGGGAAGGGCAAGGGAAGAAAGGGCGAGGCTTTTCATGTGGCGCAAGTGAGGGAAGGGGAGGGGGTGGGGAAGAGCGAGGGCGAGGCTCTTCATGTGGCGCAAGTGAGGGAAGGGGAGGAGGTAGGGAAGAGCGAGGGAGTGGCTCTTCATGTGGCGCAAGTGAGGGAAGGGGAGGAGGTGGGGAAGAGCGAGGGCGAGGCTCTTCATGTGGCGCAAGTGAGGGAAGGGGAGGAGGTAGGGAAGAGCGAGGGAGAGGCTCTTCATGTGGGGCAGGTGAGGGAAGGGGAGGGGCGAGGGAGAGGCTCTTCATGTGGGGCAGGTGAGGGAAGGGGAGGGGCGAGGAAGAGGCTCTTCATGTGGCGCAGTTGAGGGAAGGGGAGAGGGCAGCGAGGCTTTTCTTTATCCTGAGGGCGGTGAGTCTGGCGGCGGCTGTGTGGTACCAGCACTCACTCATCACGTGACTCACCAGCTTCAGCTCCTGTAACAAAATCAAAAGTTCACCACTTGATAACCAACTATAACTTTCAAGTGATTTTTTAAAGCGCACCGTCTGCAGTTCCTGAATTTAAGTCAAGCATTCAATATTTGTAAGAAAGTAAACGAATATTTCACACTTTAACAACAGAATCATGAATTCAAAACCATTAGATTGTACATTAGCAGAGTTCGTTTTCTAAGGTTTCCAGAAAACTTGCGTAAACGGAGACGGAATATTGAAGACCTGACCACAGAGATCCTGCGGTTGCTTCCTGATGCTACCTTTGTACACACAAAGATTTACTGCCGCTTTCTTCTTCTTGCTTCTTTTGCCATCATTTGGCTAGTAGACTCAAGTCAATAACTAGCGACTATCAGTCGTCAGACTAGTCAATATCGTCATAAACCCCATCGTACGGCACGGCTGAGTCAGGAATGGCACGATGTCATAGTAATTAGCGTCATTCACCAGCATTATTTATAATTAAGATGTTGTTAGCTTCAGTCACTAGCATTAGTAATTTTCAAGATAAACGCTAGCGTCAGTCACTAGTATTAGTAACTATCAAGATAAACGTTAGTGTCAGTCACTAGCATTAGTAACTATCAAGATGAACGTACAGGGCAGCTACGCCAGGCAGGATGTATGGCAGGCCTCTTGCGCTCGGTGACGACGACTCTCTTCATGTCCTCAATGGACGGGTCAGCGGGCACGAGGTCGTAGTACGGCAGCTGGAACTCCTGCGCGGCGGGGGCGCCGGGGTGCGCCGTGCGGTGGCACATTTCCCACAGCACCAGCCCCAGCGCGTACACGTCCGCGCGCTTAAAGCTCTCGAAGTGGCCCATGTTCATTGTCTCGTCCAGGATCTGCAGGAGACAAAGGAAAATAAGTTGATGCACTTATAAAGAAATTTATTGAGTATTGAATTATAAGAAGCAAAATATGACCTGAACGATCATTGAGGCAATTGACTAGGTAACGGGGACTTTACCGACCGATACGGTAATTCGCAGCTTTGCTGCACTCTTTATTTCTATCAGTGGCGGCTAAACCAATGCTGAACAAATCTTGCACCAACTGCTCAGAATCTGCTTATTACTCGTTAGATGAATTCACACCAAAAAGTCGTTTTTGGAGTTCTGCACTAATGTTAACTAAGCTACACTAATCCATTGTCAACATTGCCTTTTGACTGAGTAGCTCTGCAAAATTCAACAAATAGCACACACGACCCTATTGAGAACGACAACACTCACCTCCGGCGCCAGGTAGCGCTTGGTGCCGACCCTGGTGTTGGGGGCGATGTCGAGGCAGTGCGAGTGCGTGTAGTAGCGCACCGCCAGCCCTAGGTCGGCAATGGCGCAAGTTCCGTTGCTGCGGACCAAGATGTTCTTGCTCTTCAGGTCTCGGTGCGCGATTGCCGGCTTGCCTGGCGAATAAAAAAGTAATTTAAGCAATGAAACCATTTCTGCGTGGAACAAATATAGAATACATTAGTAGCTCATGTATTAAAATTATTGAAAATTAGGGCAATGAATGTCTTGGATATCACTGAACTAAACTATTACGTGAAAGAACGAAAGCCTCTGGTCCATTCGAAACCAGTTTTGAGTGCCCCAATGATGTTCATATGGAGGGCCGTGCGTACCTTCAGTGCCGCCCATGATGTCCATATTTAGGTGCGTGCGTACCTTCAGTGCCGCCCATGATGTCCATATTTAGGGGCGTGCGTACCGTCAGTGCCGCCCATGATGTCCATATGGAGGTGCGTGCGTACCTTCAGCTTCGGTGCCGTCATGATGTCCATATGGAGGGCCGTGCGTACCTTCAGTGCCGCCCATGATGTCCATATGGAGGTGCGCCAGGCCAGTGGCGATGCTGTGGGCCATGCGCACCAGAGACGCGGGGTCAATGGGTCCGCGCAGCAGGAAGTCAAAGAGGGACCCGTGGGGGTGAAACTCTGCCACCAGCCACAGCTGCGTCCATGTCCCATTATCTGCAGCAACAAGAATAATAGTGATTCAGTGTTATATGTGCGATTGAAACAATGATCATATTATAATAATGATATATTATATAACATAATTATAATATAATGATGTAGCAGCTAAATCCTGGTGATGTCTACTACTCACGTGCTCTTATCTGCACCATCTCACATTACGAATTTCTACCGTAGTCAATTATACGGTTGAAATACTGCATGCGTTCCCGATAACACTACTCGTCTCACGTTAAGAAACATAGGCAATTTTACCTATTGTAGTCAATAATACTTATTACAGTGCATTATACTGTCGCGATACTGTTATTGTATACCCGATAACACTACAGGCTTTGTCTCACGTTAAGAATTATAGGAAATTTTACCCATTGTAGTCAATAATATTTATTATAGTGAATTATACTGTTGCGATTTTTTTATTGTATACCCGATAACACTTGGGGCTGTACTCACCTTTGTTATCAGCCGCTATGAAGCCCAGGATGTTATCGTGGCGCAGCATGACGGTCTGGTAGATCTCCACCTCACGGAACCACGAGCTCTCGTCACTGAAAGCAATCTTACTTTTAAAATTCAATCCAATAAATCCCGTTATAACTGAAAAGATCACACACAACGACTCTCAGAATACGTCATGGCGAAAGTCATGAACATAACCACTGGGCAGGGTGGCCCAGTGGTTAAAATTTAGAGTACCAAGATTGGAGCAGAGAGGTGCGGGTTCGATCCCAGCTCTGTGCGACAGTTTCTGGTCAGAATCGGCGAGGAGGCCGGGCGGTTAAGCATAGCAGAATTGGAGCAGTGAGTTGTGTGTTCGAGACCGCAATAAGCTGTGGATGTTCTGTGATGTTAAGAATCGGCGACATGCCTATGGCCTAATAAACGCTGAAACCGCTATTATTATTATTCTAACTGTGCTGATGAAGAGCCTGGCCGCAGCCCCTCACAAGCACCTCAAGCCCTAGACAAAGACCCCTCATGCTCTCACCTGCGGCCCTCGTAACTAGTTTTTCCTTCCTAGTCATCCTCTTATCTAGACCCTAGTCAACCCATTATCTAGGTCATAATCAGCCCCTCATCCAAGTCCTAGTCAGTTCCTTATCTAGGTCTTAGTCAGCCCATTAATCCAAGTCCTAGTCAGTCCCTTATCTAGGTCCTAGTCAGTCCCTTATCTAGGTCCTAGTCAGCCCATTATCTAGGTCCTAGTCAGCCCCTTATCCAAGTCCTAGTCAGGTCTCTTATACACATCTAGATGTGTATAAGAGACAGAAGGTCACCTGAGCCTGAGCCAGAGCTGGTAAAGTCAACCAGTTCATTGTTAGGTCACCTGAGCCTGAGCCAGAGCTGGTGAAGTCAACCAGTTCATTGTTAGGTCACCTGAGCCTGAGCCAGAGCTGGTGAAGTCAACCAGTTCATTGTTGGGTCACCTGAGCCTGAGCCAGAGCTGGTGAAGTCAACCGGTTCATTGTTAGGTCACCTGAGCCTGAGCCAGAGCTGGTGAAGTCAACCAGTTCATTGTTAGGTCACCTGAGCCTGAGCTGGTGAAGTCAACCAGTTCATTGTTTGGTCACCTGAGCCTGAGCCAGAGCTGGTGAAGTCAACCGGTTCATTGTTTGGTTCCTGTGCTGCCAGAAATGGAGCATCGCTGCGGTCACCCACTTCTCCATCCTCAGGGATTGCTTCGGAGCTGCTGCTGCTGTTGCTGGCTCGCGCCCAACGTAACCCCCAACCCCCTACCTGAAGGGTTAAACATAGGTTTAGTGTAAAAGGGGTAAAAAGGGTTGAAGGGATCCATGAAGGGTTTACAAAGGTTTATTGCAACTCACCTCTCCTGAAGGGTAAACATAGGGTTAAAACAACCTCCATTACCTCATGAATTTAAAAACACATAAATTTGAGCAAAAAGGCTCTGCCGAACATCACGTCCAGTTTCATGTTTTAAAAACATGAAGAAGACATCACTGTGAGAAAAAGAATCTTAGACTCAATTTAACTAGTGGTGTACAAAGATAAAAAAAATAATCATTCAAGTAATGTGATGAACTAACATATATGCAAAAATATCAACGAGATTGTTGGGAGTAACTTATTTTGATAATAGTTCAATAGACGATACAGGATATGATCAGAACATCAAAATTTAAAACCCATTATGTGAATAAGTCTAATATACTTTTTTCCTGTAGCAGAAGATGGTGGCAGCAAGGAGGCAGCTGCCAGCGAGCAACAGCGCCGTAAGCACGATGGCCCAGCCTGGCCAGATCCTTGTAACACCTGCCACATGAACACAA
This sequence comes from Hyalella azteca, assembly GCF_000764305.2. Classification (NCBI taxonomy): domain Eukaryota; kingdom Metazoa; phylum Arthropoda; class Malacostraca; order Amphipoda; family Hyalellidae; genus Hyalella; species Hyalella azteca. The sequence continues at coordinate 1,160,556 of NW_025938859.1, read as the reverse complement.
TTTTTATTACACATCACACATCTAATCCTGTACCACATCACACATAATCCTTTATATATTAAGCATATAATATGATATATATAATCTAATATATATAGAATATTATAATATATAATATTTATAATATATATAATATTATATAAGCATATTATATTATATAATATATAATCCTTTATTTCATTAAGCATATAATCCTGTGAATTGAACACATCTAATTAAGTGTACATACCACACCTCATCCTGCTACATGCATAAACTGTTACATTGAAAGATAATTTTTTATCTTACACTGACACATGTATGGTGAAATAAATTTTAAAAACAGATATCCATTCAAAAAATATAAAAACATTTTGTTTCTACGATTGTATGATTCATTATATTCCATACAATGTTATTCTTATAATGTGAGGGTAACAGTATTATTATAGCAAAATCAAGTGAAGTGTTATAGAAAGCTAGGGTTAATCACTGAGTTCTGCCTATTTCATTCATTAAAGTCACAGGTGATAATTTACAATTAAATATATTACTCATAAGTTGAACAACAACTAACATTCACATTTAAAAACAATTTCATGCATTTATTTTCAACATGAAACATAGTTTGATTAGCATCAATCATAAAAAGCAGTTATAATATAGTAATTATTATAAGACTAAAGGAGGCAGACACAAGCAAGCAGGTAATTAGAAGGTAATTAGGATTATGTAAGTAGGGAACTAAACAATAGGTTTAAATAGTCAAGGTTAGCTGAGCTTCATGATAAGCTTCACTTTCCTGATCCTCGAAGATGCCTGCAAAAATCTCAGACAATGGGAAGATAGAATAGCTCACAATAAGGCAAAACATAAATCTATTCAATAGTGCAGATGTAAAAAAGCCCTCTAACAACAGCATACACAAGGACTGACCAACCACGCAAAGGGAACACATATTAGAACAGTAACAGAACAGAAGAGTTAGAGCTGTTGTAACACAAGTTAGAACAGTAACAAAACAGAAGAGTTAGAGCTGTTGGAACACAAGTTAGAACAGTAACAGAACAGAAGAGTTAGAGCAGTTGTAACACAAGTTAGAACAGCAACAGAACAGAAGAGTTAGAGCTGTTGTAACACATCTAGATGTGTATAAGAGACAGGTCCTAGTCAGTCCCTTATCTAGGTCCTAGTCAGCCCCTTATCTAGGTCCTAGTCAGCCCCTTATCTAGGTCCTAGTCAGCCCCTTATCCAAGTCCTAGTCAGCCCATTATCTAGGTCCTAGTCAGCCCCTTATCCAAGTCCTAGTCAGCCCCTTATCTAGGTCCTAGTCAGCCCCTTATCCAAGTCCTAGTCAGCCCCTTATCTAGGTCCTAGTCAGCCAATTATCCTAGTGAGCCATGACAAGAGCACCCTCGTCGTCAGCTGACGTCACCCACCGCGACGAGAAGATCTTGACAGCGACGTGCTCGCCCCGCCATCGTCCCTTCCAGACCTCGCCGAAGCGGCCCTTGCCGACCACCTCCAACAGCTGCACCTGACGGGCGATACTGCGCTGCACCAGCAGCGGCAGACCTGTTAGTGACGAGGTAGTGAGACATTAGTGACGTGACACGTTAGTGACGAGGTAGTGAGACATAAGTGAGGATGTAGTGAGACATTAGTGACGAGGTAGTGAGACATTAGTGACGGTTGACATGTTAATGACGAGTTAGTATCACGTTAGTGATGAGTGACAATTAACGATTTAGCAAGAAATTTGTGACGAATGGCGGGTTGGAGCCACGTTAGTGACAAGTGTCACTATTCAAACGGGTGCATTACCTGTAGGCACTTTAGTTACAAGTGTCATGATAGTGACATTTGACGGCTTCGATTGCAAGCTTACCGAGGATGGACGCTCAACTTACATGTTAGTCCACCATACTGCTGCGGGTGGTCAACTTTAGTGACGTGAGCTTTAGACCTACCGTCGCAAGCCCAACATTGATTGCTAGTGTTACATGTGAGCCTGAGCTGGTAAACTGAACCGGCTCATTCATAGGTCACCTGAGCCAGAGCTGGTGAAGTCAACCAGTTCATTGTTAGGTCACCTGAGCCTGAGCCAGAGCTGGTGAAGTCAACCAGTTCATTGTTAGGTCACCTGAGCCTGAGCCAGAGCTGGTGAAGTCAATCAGTTCATTGTTGGGTCACCTGAGCCTGAGCCAGAGCTGGTGAAGTCAACCGGTTCATTGTTAGGTCACCTGAGCCTGAGCCAGAGCTGGTGAAGTCAACCAGTTCATTGTTAGGTCACCTGAGCCTGAGCCNATAACACAAGTAAGAACAGTAACAGAACAGAAGAGTTAGAGCTGTAGTAACACAAGTTAGAACAGTGACAGAACAGAAGAGTTAGAGCTGTTATAACACAAGTAAGAACAGTAACAGAACAGAAGAGTTAGAGCTGTAGTAACACAAGTTAGAACAGTGACAGAACAGAAGAGTTAGAGCTGTTATAACACAAGTAAGAACAGTAACAGAACAGAAGAGTTAGAGCTGTAGTAACACAAGTTAGAACAGTGACAGAACAGAAGAGTTAGAGCTGTTATAACACAAGTAAGAACAGTAACAGAACAGAAGAGTTAGAGCTGTAGTAACACAAGTTAGAACAGTGACAGAACAGAAGAGTTAGAGCTGTTATAACACAAGTAAGAACAGTAACAGAACAGAAGAGTTAGAGCTGTAGTAACACAAGTTAGAACAGTGACAGAACAGAAGAGTTAGAGCTGTTATAACACAAGTAAGAACAGTAACAGAACAGAAGAGTTAGAGCTGTAGTAACACAAGTTAGAACAGTGACAGAACAGAAGAGTTAGAGCTGTTATAACACAAGTAAGAACAGTAACAGAACAGAAGAGTTAGAGCTGTAGTAACACAAGTTAGAACAGTGACAGAACAGAAGAGTTAGAGCTGTTATAACACAAGTAAGAACAGTAACAGAACAGAAGAGTTAGAGCTGTTGTAACACAAGTTAGAACAGTGACAGAACAGAAGAGTTAGAGCTGTTATAACACAAGTAAGAACAGTAACAGAACAGAAGAGTTAGAGCTGTAGTAACACAAGTTAGAACAGCACAGAATAAAAGAGTTAGAGCTGTAGTAACACAAGTTAGAACAGCAACAGAATAGAAGAGTTAGAGCTGTTATAACACAAGTTAGAACAGCAACAGAATAGAAGAGTTAGAGCTGTAGTAACACAAGTTAGAACAGTAACATAAATGTATTTGAATGAAGCACAAGTAAAGCAAACATGTGTTGCTGAAAACCCGCCATAGAGAAACATGCCTTGACACATGCATTCCTTGGAGGACAATCAAACTTACATATTAATAAGACAATCAAGATTGGATTATTTTGGAAAAATCTCACAAGAAAAATTACATGCAAAGTAAGGAGGAAAGTGAAGAAAGATAGACCTTTAAGGTTAAAAATGCTCTTTAGTACAATGTTGTCTGGAAATTCAAACTCTAAAATGTAAAATGAAGGTTCTAAAGCCAGCAGAACAATCATATACCATTGATAATATTTCTTTTTAAAAAGCACTTTGGCACAAGAACTTGCGACTCGGTACCTAATAATCTCTTAGAATCTGTCACAGAGAAGTTTATCAATAAGCACAACCACTTTCTTCACTTGCTAGCCACAAATTTGAAAAGCTTACACAGTTACTTGCAATTTGAGAATTTTGTTTGTCATCCAGAATCACATCATTTCAAATCCTGATAATAATTTTGAAACGCAAGTACCATAATAGTAGAGAGGTCTATTCAATCCAACACTTACCAATAAACGCCCATTCAAGTTGTTTTGAAATTTCAAGGAAACTTGAACTTTTTTTTCAATAAAATTTACCCTTGCAAATAGAAAATCACATTTTAATTTATAAATCCAACTCTCTCATCCATATTTCAGAGTCCCAGGATGCTGCCATTAATTATAAAATAGTCAGGTAATATTCAGACACTACAAATGTACATTGACACTACAAATGTTCATTACCCAATAAGATCCTATATATTTTCAGGGCTAGGTTTTATCATGATATGTTTATGACACACACAAACATATAATGACAATTGATAAATATTTCATTTCACTGCTTGAATATGGTAGTCCTGTAGAGATATGCCATCAAATTCCTTTAGCACATGTAGATCAAATCTGCTTGAAAAAAATTTATTTTGTGAGATACCGTACCCACAAATCAATGAACAGTTTGAGGCAACAAGTCTCAACAAAATCTACTAAAATTTTGCCAACAGATATCTTATAATGACAGCTGATGTTGGCAAGGCCAATCTACATTAAGATCACAGCCTCTTAATCCCATAATACGGACATGGTAATCATGGTAACAGCATATATATATATTTTATACTCAATTCACCATGTAGATACTATGACAAATCTGGGACATGAAATAAAAAGACTTTGAAGACTTGCCTGGCATCTCATAATCCTCATAATCCAATAGCAGTGCATATTCTTGCATTTGAGAATTAGAGATAGCATTACACAAGTGGTGCTCATGGCAACATAGCATGAGGGTGCGGGTGCTGCTTTGGTCAGTGTCCTGTCTCAGTATCTGAGGCTTGAGAGGGTCACTCGTGCATGTAAAGTCGTAGAGCAAAGAACCCATGGAGGTGTTGCGACAGCTGCATAATTAGTCATATGAAATCAATTTGATCAAATTAATTCCAGTCAGATAAAGAGATAAAAGTTAGGAAAATTAGGTTAATTTCAAATGAACTCAAACAAATTTGATACATTATTTTAACCGTTGGGCCACAAGTAAACACTGGCTACAATGCCAATAGAATTATATACTATCAGCACTTTTTCCCTGAGCAATACTGATAACATCTGTCACATTTTAAAGACTTTTAGTTTATTATACTTCACAAAAATGCAAACAATAGGAGATTTAATCACATACTCAATCTTAAAAGATGAGTTTTTAGAATATAAGCAGAAATGATAGCTAAATGAAGAAAAAATCAAAATATTGAAGAAATGCATGATGACAATGGCTACAAATGATTATGAATATTTACTTAAAATAAATCATAAGTTTATCACAGAGATAATGAATGATAAAGTGAAGCAGCATTTAAAAAGCATGGAAAGTGTACTAAAACATGCAAAGAATTTGTAGGACATAGAAATGAACAATAACTTGCATTGCAATAGGAGCCCATAATGTGGAGTCTTGATAGTGAAATTCTGTAAAGCCTCAGTCTATTAAACCACTTCATTGAACTATTTGAAATACATAAAATAAATTTTTCAGGTCAATTCCATAGATAAAATTTTTTTGCTCAATGAGCAAGCTCATCATTAGTGATGAAGAAAAGAAGTTTACTTGCTTACAAGGCACAGAAAAATCCGGAAACATTCCCTCACTCCCAACACATTAAAATACCTCAAACTTACACAAAGGATGTCTTTCAAATGATGAAAATATATCAATCAGAGAAAATTCAAAGTACCAGTGAGTCATTCAGAGAGTTGAGACAGCACACAGATGCAAGTTCATCAGACCTTTGGCTAGCACAGAACCCAACCCAAACCAACCCAACCAAGAGTCACTGACTCTTGACTAGCGCTAAAAATGGTTAGAACAAAATTCAGCAACCCAGAACCAACTCTTAGGAGTCACTGACTCTTGACTAGTACAAAAAATGGATAGAACCAACATCCAGCTGCCCAAATCAACCCTTAGCAGCCCCAGACTCTTGCCCAGCACAGAGTCATTGTTAGAACCAACAGAGAACAGAATTCTGATTTAGGAAACCTGATAGCAATGAACTTGACTCAAGAATATTTAGAGGAAATTTAGGACTAAAACAGATACCTACAACAAGATGCTCTAACAAAAATGCTTTTAGCAAGAAATGAAACAAGTATTGGTCAAGTAGGCAGTATAACATGAGTCACAAAAATAAAAAAATAACAAGAGCCTTCAATAAGGAAGAAACAATGTAATCTTACAATAATTCTAGCAATTATTAGAAGAGATGAATAAGAGGGCAATCCAGCTGTCAAAATAAAATCAGGGTTGCTGAACTGAGACATGAAAGAACAGGATGAAGAGAATGTCAACTGTACAACTAAGTTTACTGTACAAAGATAAGACACCACACAAGAAGAATATATCAACCAAAAGTAAAACAAGGTAATGTCATGTGCTCATGAAATGAACTTACAAGTAAGCTGAAACTCACACTTTTTGTAAAATACTTGATGCAGCTCAAGTATCACCAGCAGGGGTCAAAGTCGTTATTTATCTAGACACAACTGGTATTGATCAAGTTCCTGTATTGTTGGCAGTGCTTATCTAACATAGAAAATTTTGTTGTGTCTGAAGTTTGGTCAACTTCACCTTTGATGTGGTGAGTATGGTGAAGTGGTATGAAAGTACCAGTTACATAATTCAACCTCATCTTCAATGCGGAAAGTACAGAGTTAAGTAACATGGAAGAAGTAGTTAGGAAATGCAACCTCATATTTTAAGCGGAAAGTAAAGAGGTAAAGTAACGAGTAAGTTGCAGTTACATAATTTAATCTCACCTTTGGTGTGATACGTATAGGGGAATGTAACATGCAAGTCACAGTTATAGAATGCAACCGTACCTTTAACGTGGTAAGTATAGGGTAAAGTAACATTGAAGTTGCAGTAACTGTGGTCACAGCATTGCACGTAGAGATGAAGGTTACTATTAGTAGGATTGGCGCAGATGAGGGGACGATGGAGTGGCTGCAGACGCTGCATTGCGAAGCAACCCCTAAAGTGATGTTAAATCACACAAATCATTTCCATTATGATCTCTTTTCCTGGAAAGTTTCAGAAAATTGAAGCTTGCCAGCAACAGGAAGCCTTCTCATAAACAGAAAGATCCCAAATTCTGTTTAATCAAGAAGTTTTTTTTTAGAAAGACAGTGAAAGCAAACCAGTGATATATGACAACTCAAACAAAGGATCCCATTTTTTAAATTGTGAGAAAAGCTACAATGATGAACTCAAAGACCAGATTTATGTGAATCAAAGAGAGAGAGACAATATTCCAATATACATTCTGAATTGTGGAATTATATGCTGCCAAAATATTATATAAATCAGATTCTAAAATTAACCAAATAATTAATAAAGAATTCAAATACAACATCATGTATAAAAATATGATGTATGAGATTAATAAATGTGCAATCATGTATTGCGATTTATGTTCATGTCAAAGAACATAACTAGGGGGTGGTACTATTGAACAAAGTTAGAATTTGATGGAAAAACATCAATTTGCCAATTGAAAGTTGTGCCAAGCTGATAACATGTGCTAATAATTATTGAGCAGGCTTTGGAGTAAATTTTTTCATTTCTACCCAACACATCTGTGCTGCTTGGTGTAGAGATTTCTATTTTGTTTTTATTTTTAATAAAAACATCTAGTTTTGTGCAATTTCTTTTCTACTGAGCTCCTAAAGCCAGCTAGGCTAAGAGTAATTGTATAGAGAGTGCCAGAGATCATCAAATTAACATGTATGTTTGTTTAAAATTTGTCTTTTTATTTATACTTAGCACCTATATTTTTAAACTGACAAGCTACTTCAATTTTTGTGGTGACTATTCTCAGAGATTTTTCTTGCAGGGAATTGTTTCATCATTTTCAGTGATCAAATACAAATATTGTTGTTCATTTAGTTGGATTATTGGCATGCATTTGATCACTGTTCAACCTCCTCTAGTGCAATAAAATGACAAAAAGTGATATAAAATCATGATCCCTATTTCTGCCTCTTGCTGAAATAGTTATTTTTAATTGTAAAAATTGCTGTCAGTTAATTAACTATTACAATCACAGAGACCTAGTAAACTTCAACATCACACACAATAACATTTTTCCATTCATTCTGTATACAAATGAAGATGCCATGAGGCCTTTTCCATGCCAAGGTTACATTGCTTTTGTCATTTGATTCTTGTTTTTCTTATGCATTTCTCATCTCATCTTGATTTTTTTCTCATGCATATAAACTCAGTCTAGATTAGTTTATTTGATAATTAGTAACTCCTTCTTGATCTTAAATAAAGCTTTCAGGAAAATTTTATTTAATGAGTTTCAAGTTGAGATAATTCATTTTTCTTCTATTTTTGAGTGGCCAACAGCCAAGGATGTTGTCAAGCTAACATTGAACATTCAAGCTACATGTTCATTTACCATTGATAATTCTATACGCTTAGGCCTGTTCTCTGTAACTCAGTTTATTTTATCAACCCCCCGCAGAAGTTGGTTTGTATAATACACTGGTGACATCAACACAAAGATTTGAGTTCTGGGCACCAGAGGAAAAAGTCCAAGTAGATGAATTGGAAGAAAAGGAAGCTGGTGCCAGCGAAAATCATCTCACTTCTTGTGTATCTATTTATTGTCATAAAAAAACTATAAAAAATATAACTCAGTACTCACGGCAGTGAGTGACAGAGAGCGCATTTTCTCATGCATAAATCAGTTTCAATTGCAATTAGTACAGTGCATTAGAGCTAGAGATGTCGTATCTTTCATACAGGCATGCCTGCGTCTTAAAATCAACGAAAACGTGAAGTCACGGACAGACAGACGGACAGACAGACGGACAGATAGACGGACAGACAGATGGACATGGCAAGCACAATAGTGCATTTTTTCTATAAAGAGAAAATGGGCTAAAAAGTAATTTAAAAATAATAATATTCTCCATATCAAAAACAGACATTAATCAGAATTATTCAACATTCTGGTATAGTCTTCATGTAAGGGGAATAACCCAATCACAAATAATTTATTTATGAGGGTGAGATTGAATTCTTTTTGTTTGATCAAGATACAGTGAAGAATTTATAAATTTCTAAGGATACACATACTTATTTATTGCAAAGAGTAACAAGACTGAGCATTGAAAAGACAGGATTATCAAAATCCAAATCAGCTCCAAAAAATATCATGATAATGAGTTGAGGGTTTCTCAAAGAGTATTTTTTTAGTACCATCAAAGTGTCACAATTGAAGACAAAATCCACCTGACAAAAAGCAAAGGCTAAATTTTTATGTATCATGTATAACTATTTTTCCAGTTCACAATATTTAAGAAAAACCCTTCATAATATTAAATAAAATCATGGGCCTTCACAGCTAGTTAAATTATCATTGTATCGGCTGTTTGTTTACAGATATGTCAACTGTTTTAATCATTATTACCATCCAAAGGTATTAGGAAGAAAGTTACCATCTATAGAAAAAGGGTTAGAAATGTACTTTGAATACAATGAATTATAATTGAGGCTTTGAGCCTTGATTAGATGTTTGAATAAAAGACATTGTAATGACAAAACAAGACCTTTGCAATATACATGAACTCTTTTTTCAACAGGACTGTACAAATTCTGATCTAATACTGCAGGATTCTTTATTTCATGTAACAAAATTCTAATTTCTGCCAACCTAAAAACAAAAACAATGTAGTGGAATGATAAGCATTGTGTGCCTGTCAATATGATTATTTGATTTCCTTGGATGTGGACCCTATTCATTTTGTTTAGTTAATTATTTTTCATTTTGAGTTTCTGTATGTTGACTGCCTTTGTCCAGAGACAGTACATGGAGTGTGACCTGGCAAAGCAGGTAAATTTTCAAGTAACCAATCTATCAGGTGCTTTTGTCATTAATATAGCTGTTTTTTCTTAAGAATGTCATTTTATCATTAATCTAGCTGTTTTCAATGAATAATTATACACCAAATGATATCTCATTGGCTGGGCAGCACATTCCTTGCCATGGGAGTATACAAGCTCTCTATATCCATCATCTAAGAAGCTTTTGAATTGCATCTCCTTTAACACAATACAATGAGAATAATCTCAAGCAAACTGAGTAGCTGATGTCAACTTACCAACATAATGGTGACCATAGTTAGCTGATGAATTATAAAGTGAGTCCACACTCAAGGCAACACAACAAACATATCAAGGGACTACTCAATGCTTCACACCCTACAAGCAAATTAGTGGCAACTTTGTACACTGACATGTAAGACACTTGATGGGATTATCAGAACTCTTCAAAGTTTGTTTGGCTACTGGAACATGCATTAAATACACTCTTTGAGATATAATTTTGTTTTGACACACATCATCATCAACTCACAGTCCTACCACGAAAATTTCATTTATAAATAACCAGAGTATTTATTGCAAGCCTGTCACTGTAAGTATATCAGGAGCTGAGGACCATTAAAAAGTGTACTCAAAGGCTCAATGAGAGGATGGGAGTGTTTCTCACAGACTTACGACTTGGAAAATGTCCTCATAGTAAACAAATAATTATAAATAATTAGGGGGCAAGAGGGAAATCATGGCAGTGAGGGAGTGTGAAGTCCTCACCTCGCTCATTGTCTACAGGAGTGAGGTACACCTTGCGAATGTATTCTTCATTTGGACCATAGACAGGAGCAGTATGTTGCTGCTGGGATATTGGCCAAGCAACACGAGTGTTGCATAAATGTTCATCCCGACAGCAAACTACGAGCTCAGTCATGCGTGGGTAAACAGTGTACTGGCCCCCACCACGACATTTGAAATGGTCGCCTGGAGGGAACTGACTGCTTCTGTTCAGGCAAGACTGCCGCCTGCAGTATTCATAGGCATGAGTTTCACAATAAGTCTCACACAAGCTTAAAAGATTTGAGGTTTGCAATTTTATTACATCAAAACGAAATACTGCAACAAGACTCATTGCTCACATGAGTACCATCAGCTTGGCACAACTTCCATCAAGAGATCCTAATTCTGAAGTACTGTATATATGAGCACAACTTCCAGAAGACACTTCAGCATAATGAACATCCCACACAATATGGCAACTACATTCTACAATGCAAACTTTCAATTGAAATTACAAAATTAGTAACTAAACGACAAGAGAACTAGCCTTAATACCATCATAGGCCAAATAATTGACATGATAAAATCTCTATAGCAACTTCTCCCATACACATAGTTATAGATAATCTTATAGAAAACTAGCATATGATATGGGACACAATTGTTGACATAAGCACAATGCCACAGAAAATCTCCCAATAAAGAATGAGTTGAATTGGCTAAATACCGTAGTCATCCCACCAAAAATTTGTGGTAGCTGCACATGTATGATAATGTAATGGATAAATTATGAAGTTAAGTAGGGGGATCTTGCTTGAGATAAACAGTATTAGGCAAAGTCCAAGTTGTATGGCATGTGAATCAGTCTAGGTTACGGTACATGGGAATTCAATCTATTAATAAATCTATCATAAAAATAAAGCAATCCTAGAGTATTCTCAGTTTATAAAGTAATGTGAATGATTCAATATCTTCAAGCTTTGGCTATCATGCACCAAGTGTAGAGTTTTGATACCTCATCACATAAATAAATTTTTAAATAAAGACTCGTATTCCTCCGGCATCAAGGCAGCATGGACTTTAGCTACAAAAAATAACTACTACCTTAAAACAGCAAGATAAGAAATAGATTCTTCCAATTAGCCCTAAAATAAATTGAACATCACGATGGATACCACTATAATTATTCTCCTTCAAAATACTTGAATTTATATCATCTAATTCTTATAAATAAATATATATAAACTTGGGCATATGCCCATAAACAAAAATATAATTTTCTAATGAAACTAATATATTTACATAATTTAATATGCCTGAAAAAAGTGAACCTGCAAAAAATTAAAAACTTACAATAGAAGACATCTAAAATCTATAATAATTATTATCACTCAAAGAATTCATTAAATGAAAAAATATTTGGGAAAGATTTAATAAAACAGAATAGGTACTCACTCATATGTCTCATGGAAGCCTGTGGTAGTGTCAACAGTGATGGTGGTGTAGCAGTAGCCATCAGTTGTACACTGGCCTTGAGGGCAGTTAGTGCAGTAACAGACCAGCTCCGAGCCAGGCAGCCTGAGGCGTTTGTTGACAGCAGGCCTGGGAGACGTTAGCAGTGCTGTGTAGCTGGCCGTCTGGTGCCCCTCTGGGCCGTTGGACTTCATCTCCATCTCTTTACTTGTCTGCCTTCTAGCAGCATCTTCCCCACTGGAGCTCAGCACAGCACCATCACTTCTTGAGCCTAAAAACAGAGTTTTTGAGCTACCAAAAAATCAAATAACAAGGAATTTCTGCTAAAAAATGGATATGAAGTTAATGATTAAAAAACAATAAGATTTAGGAGTCAATTGAAAAAATTAAGAATTGGTAATGTCACCAATAACCAATATCACACAAAATTTGTTAAACAAAAATTTAGGCACAAATTTTTTGGTTTTGTTACCTGCATAATGCCATGGAGAATACCACTCTATTAATTATATTATACAATTAATTATACAATAAAAAAAATTCTACATCACATATATATCACAGTCTTCCTGTCTATTTTGCTGTATATAGTGCATCAAAGTATCTTGCCTAAATGCATTAATATTCTAGCAGAATTTTGCAGGCACAGGCAAATAATATTGTAAATTGTTACAAAACTGTATTTTTGTTTGCAATTTAGGAAAGCTTTCTACCTAGATACTTCCTTACACCATTGTATATACATACGGTATACAACTTTTTGAATAACTCCACTTACTATGCTTACCTTAACTAGTGAAAATACAATACATACCTTGAAAGAATGTAAGAAAAATTAAGATCAGAAAATTGTGTAGAGCAGAAAACTGCATTTTCTAGATTGATGTCATTCTTGTTTACACAACATATTACACTGCAATAATATTAGTTAAATATGCTCTGGAAGCAAATCCAGGCATTTCAAGATACCGAAAATAACAGTAGAATGAAGAGTTTATTGTTAATTGTGGTCCTAAGTTCACAAGATACAAGTTAATTTTTATTTATGGCCTGCTGGTGCTGAGAACATCCTGAAAGTAATATAATTAGTACAAGTTAATATATAAATATATGTATATACAGACTTCTAACATTGCAGAAGTTACAGTATTTATTTACTTAACTTATAATATACCATAATAGTATAAATACAATTTGACACTAGTTATGTAACTAGTGTCATCAAGTTGTTTGATACATTTAGCATGAAATTGGGATTCAGGCATTTTGTTTCTTTTGTCAGTTTGCTATTGTTATCACACTGCCAATAAACTGGAATGCCTCTCCTGTAGAAGAAGGAATCATAGGAATGTGGAATGCTTCCCAAATTCATAGAATGCAGCCCTAAATTTTGAATTCATTAAAATATTGTAACTATGAATTCACATCATTTTACTAAAAAGTTTGATTTTATAACCTGCTTAGAACTCAGCTTAGAATAATATAGTTTTGGACATTAAATTTTTTTTTCAGTTTTTCCCAATATATTTTGATGAATTGCACTTAGCACTGCAAAATTTGTACCCAAACACGTGAGTATGGTACTACTTGGTATATCCTAAAAAATGACCAAGCTTAGTAGGTACTAGTTATTAGTTAGGAAGCTAAATTATTTGAAATTGAAAAAAATGCATGTGCTTAAAAAAACCATCGAGTTAGAAAAAAAGCCCACCAGTAAAAAATTTTCTGAGACAATTATGCCCTTAAAATTCTTAATATTTTCAAAACTGTTTTTTTTTTGTAAATATTAAGAATTGTTTTTTTGGACACAAGTAACATCAAACATGAAGTTATAGTCTAAACAACATATTGTGCCTAAACATAACAATAATAGAGGATTTTTTAACAGTAAAATTTAAAATTCAAATTGAGAGTAAAGATGAAATTTATTCAAAGTTATAGTCTAGGTTGAGCTGACATAAAATACCAGTAGTTACAAAAATCTCTGAAGTATATTTCTCCAGCAATGATGTGATAAAATTGATCAAAAAAGCATCCAATCATTAATACCAAAGTGCAAAAAACACAAAAATATAGGTACTTTGATGTGACGGAAATATCCAGTGTTGCCTCTTTTGATTTTATTGCATTATATAAAGGAATGGAATGATAATAGAACAAGTTGGGGGCTAGTAATTTATAATTTTTTAATGGATGGGTTCTATTTCCACCCATTATTGCCATGGCTTGTTTCAAGTCTGGGACTACGGTATACTTTGGCAAGATCAACTTTCTCAATCTTTCAGTTAAGTAAGAATTTAATACAATAATGCTATTATAACAAATAATTTACTAGTCAACCCTACTCATATGACTCAACTACCATCAAGAACACACCAGTTGCCACTTAGCTAATCCTGTACTAAACTCACAATTCAGCAATCAACAACATAAAAAATGAAATACTGATCAGAACTACGATCGTAGGATTTACAACCAATATTATAACTACAAAACATAGAACCAGAACTATTCATAAGTTAACCACAAAAATATTTTTATATTGTTAAAAGTTAGGGTTTTAAACTTCAGGTTTGTTTGTAAAATAGATAATTTCAATCACAATAGGCAACAACAGTGCAGTGCTATGGTAACATTGATGTGAAAATTTCTCTTTTTCTGAATAATAAAATATGTATAAAAATTACTTTTTAAAGCAGGGTTGGCAATGATTAAATCAAAATGACTAAATCATATGATGAAATCACTTGAATTTTTATAAAGAAATCATGATTTTTTTTAATTTTTTTATTTTTTCATATATTTAAATATATTGAGTGGCAGTCTTTAATTTATATTGAGGTATTGTTATTCATGGTTTAGTATAAATGTACTATGAATGACAAATTGGTATATAAACTTGTTGCCTTTAGTGTGTATTAGGTTCCAATAAATTGAATGTTT